>NW_028095197.1:19662085-19944950 GCF_014824575.4 Sturnira hondurensis
GCCACCGCCGTCAGCCCTCGCCCCCTGGGGCCTGCGTGGTCTGTCTCACTGTGCGCGAATATGCGCCCGCGGTCTGCCCCGCACCCCAGCTGGTTCTCGTCCGCCTGCGCGCCTGGGTCGGGGGCCCTGTCCTGCCCGACCCCGCTCACTGCTGGCTCCGCCCCTCTTACCGTCCCCGTTGAACGGTTAGATGTAGTCGGACTTCCGTATAATTCAATTTTCTGTCCTTTGGTTGTGTCTTTGTTTCTCCAATCCTTTGTTTTATTCAAACTTGGTTGTGGGAGAAGGCACAGTGTTTCCACCTATGCCTCCATCTTGGCGGAAGTCCCTCTAAAGTTCTTGATGAGAAGTCTGTCCTTATTCTTACTGAGGATCCCTTGCTTGTGACAAGTAGATCTTCTCTTGCTTTCAAGATTCTTTGTCTTTTAAATGTTTGCTTATAGCGTGTTTCAGTGTGGGTCTCATTGAGTTCATCTTACTCGGAGTTCACTAAGCTTCTTGGATATTTATGAGTTTATTCATGTTTTTCATCAAATTTGGGGATGTGGTAACTCTGGATATCAGATTCTTCCTCTTCCCCAAGGACTATCAGGGTGCTGTTATTTTTATTGTCTTTTTTTTTTTTAATAATTGTAGGCTATCTCTGTGCCACGGATGAGCCAGGGGTGTAAATTTAAGGTCTCCTGGGTTTCTCTTGAGCATTTTCCTGGGTATGCACGACCACTTTCTGATTTCCCCTGTGTATACAGTTGTTTTTTAATGCTCTAGTCTTTAATGTCTGGTTCCCAAAAGGTAATGAAGAAAATGAAGTAGGGGAAGAGGAACACTGGCTTTCTCCTGGTAGTCACTTGGTAGGGAAGGTGACATGGTTTGCAACAAAGGGGGGAGATGCAGAGGCTGCTTGGGTCTTCATTGGCAACTATCTGATGGGATGAAGCAGTTACCTATAAGGGAACTTTAAGGACAAGGTCCTTTTGCCCACCCCAGCTACCACAAGCCATTTATAAGCTACTCCTGGAATAGAGACACAGCTGCCTGCCATGTGCCTGGGGGTGGGGGAGCATAGCTGCTACTGTGCTAAGAGCTTAAAATTAACTATAATTTACCTTCCAAGTCTATCCCTGGAACTTGCAAGCCTTCAAAAGACTGAAGAGTTCCAAATTAGTTACAGATTCTGGCAATGCAACTGTTGTCTATACAGGAAGTCACATTCCTGGTGCTTCTTATCCCGTCATTTTTCCAGAATCCTCCCTCAATTACCTTTTAAATTAACAAGAAAAACTATGAGAAAGGAAAGTCATGTATGCACATAATTACCACTTTGTGTAGACCCGAGTTTCCACCTGGTACCATTTTTCTCAAGAGTGAAGAATTTCATGAAATGAAAGTATGTTACTAACAAACGCTCTCACCTCTTGTGTGCCCCAAGGGGCACACAATCTTTTTCAAATGGACAAAGAATTCCACGTTGATCGTATTTATTTTCAATACTTTAATGATTATGGCACTTTAAGTATATGCCACTGTCTTCTGGCATATACTTTTGGGTAAGAAATCTCTCATTATTCTTCCCATGAAAACTCCAGCTACTTTTAAGATTTGTTCTACATTCCTGGTTTTCAGTAATTTGATTATGAAGAGCCTTGGTATGGTTTTTGGTATGTTTATCCTGCTTGTGGTTCTTTGAACTTTTTGGATATGTGGATTTATAGTTTCTACCATATTTGGAATATTTTTAGTCATTATTTCTTCAGCTATATTTCTGCTTCCCCATCCCCACCTTTTTCTCTGGGATTTCACTTATATGTACATGTAGACCACTTGATATTGTTCTACAGGTTACTAAGACTCTTTCATTTCTTTTTCAGTCTTTTGTTTTTGTCTTTGTGTTTTACCATCTATTGCTATCTTCAAATCCACTCATCACTTCTGCAGAATATAATGTGCTGTTAATGCCATGCCGGGTATTGTATTCAGACATTAAATTTTTATCTTTAGAATATCTACTTGATTTTGTTTCATTTTTCTCCTTGTTATGACAATATTTTACCTTAAATCTTTGAACACACTTTTAATAACGTTCAAAGTCAAAACAAATCTGCCAATTCAACCTTCTCTGTCATTTTCTAGGTCTGCTTCTGTTGAATAATTTTTCTCTGAATTATGGTTTACAATTTAGTGGTTCTTTACATATTGGGCAATCTTTTTAAAAAGATTGTATTTATTTAACTCCAGATAAAATGAAAAGTGGGAGAAAGGGAGAGAAACATCAAACATCAAACATCAAATTGCCTTTTACACACCCACAACTAGGAACCTGGCCTGTAATCTAGGCATGTGCCCTGATGTGGAATCAAACTGGTGACCTTTTGGTTTGCAAGATAATGTGCAACCCACTGAGCCACACCAGTAAGGGCAATATTTGGCAATTTTTGATAGCTAAAAATCACAAGCAATAGCATCTGTTTTATTCCTTTAAAGTGCCAAAATTGAACTTCCGGTCAAAATGGCAGGGTGGGTAAACACGGCTTGCCACCCTGCACAACCAAATAAAAAATATAACTAAAATATAAAACAACCAGATTCAGAACCATCAGAAATTGAGCTGAATGGAAGTCCTACAACTTTGGAATTACAGAAGAAACCATACTGAGACTGGTAGGAAGGGCAGAGACAAACAAAAAGCTTATTTCACACCCACGTGTGGCAGATAAAAATTGGTAGGATTATCTCAGGAGCAAGGCATCCCAGACCCATATTAGCCCCCTCAGCCCAGATTCCAGTGCCAGGAAGACAATTTTCCGTAACTTCTGGCTGTAAACACCAGCAGACACTGAGACTGTGGAAGACAGAACCTGCTGGAATCCCAGGCAGTTCATCTTAAAAGGGGCCACACACGGACTTACTCTCTCTGAGCTCCAGTGCCAGGGCATCAGATTGAAAGGCATCAGAGACATACAGGGAGGAACTAAATTATCTGGCATCAGGGTGAGAGCCAAGGGGCAGCTTTCTCCCAGATAGAAGTGCTGACAGAGGACATATTTCCTTTTCTAAGTCCTCCCCCCAACAGAGCAACAGAGCCACAGAGCCACAGAGCCAGCAGGTGGGTACAGTATCTGAGACTTCATCAACCTGGGTCACACTGTTTGCCTCACCCTGGTGATTCCCTGAAACCCTGCCCCACCCAGCCTATTTCCAGTGGCTTTTCTATATGAATGGCTTGTATGGCACATGCTTCAGATTTTCCTAAATTCTCTCAAACAAGTTGCATCTGGCATTAGTGAGCCCCATACCTCTGGCTAAGTTATCCCAGGCCAGGACCAGCAGCCGGTCTTAAGTTCATAGCTCTTATAGGCACCTCCAAGCACAGCACAAGTAATTGGTATCTACAGATAACTTTGTAGCTAATGGTGTGCGACCCAGAACAGAAACATGTAGTGGGTGACCTTGGATGTGACAACAGCAACAAGGCTCAACTACAAGAGGAGGGAGCACACATCACATCACGTCACCCTACCAGCTTGGGTAATAGAGGCTGTGCCAATGGATCCTACAGAATACCTTAAGTCACTCTATCAAGCCTGGGAAGTATAGTAGCTCTACCCAATACACAGAAATAAACACAGAGAGGCTGCCAATATGAGGACACAAAGAAACATGGCCCAAAAGAAAAAACAGAACAAAACTCCAGAAAAGGAGCTAAACAAAATAGAGAAAAGCAATCCTTTTTTGTTATACATAAACAGAGGCACTTCAACCTATGTTGATAAGATGAGCAAAATAAGGGCAGCAGCGGGTCTTGCAACTTCGGCAGTAGGAGCTCCAGCAACAGCAGCAGTAACTATGAGGGATGGTGGCCGCTGTAGCAGGACCAGCAACAGCCCAGAGGTTTCTCCCGAGCTTCTCAGATGCTCTGGTTGATGAGGACCCCCAGGCAGCATTAGAGGAGCTAAGGCTTTGGAAGAGAAACCACATGATGCACAAAATTACTGTCCAAGAGCTTACTGTAACATCTTTCTTGGGAATTATTGTGATGCTGATGCTGATCTGTTGCTGATGCTGATGCAAAGAAATCTCTTGAACTTAATCCAAATAATCCTACTGCTGTGCTGAGAAAAGGGATGTGAATACCATAAAAAAACTTTGCTGCTGCTCTAGAAACCTTTACAGAAGGACAGAAATTAGATAGTGTGGATGCTGATTTTATTACCCGGATTAAAAGGTGCCAAGAAGCTCAGAATGAGTCACAATCCAATGTGTCTGTATCCCAGAGGGCTGATCAGTCAAAAATCAAATATGACTGGTATCAAACTGAATCTCAAGTAATCGTTATACTTATTATCAAGAATGTTCAGAAGAATGATGTAAATGTGGAATTTTCAGAAAAAGAGTTTTCTGCTTTGGTGAAACTTCCTTCTGGAGAGGATTACAATTTTAAACTGAGTCTTTTTCATTCTATAATACCAGAACAGGGCACATTTAAAGTACTTGAAACAAAGATTAAAATTAAAATGAAAAAGCCAGAGGCTGTGAGATGGCAAAAGCTAGAGGGGCAAGAAGATGTGCATAAGCCAAAACAGTTCATCACAGATGCAAAGAACCTGTATCTATCATCATCTCATTATATAAGAAATTGGGATAAATTGGTTGGAGACACTAAAGAAGAAGAAAAGAACGAGAAGTTGCAGGGAGATGTAGCTTTAAACAAACTATTTCAGCAGATCTATTCAGATGGTTCTGATGAAGTGAAATGAACAAATTATTTAGGGAGTCTGGTGGTACAGTTTTGAGTACCAACTGGTCTGCTGCAGATAAAAGGAAAGATGAAATCAATCCTCTTGATGAAATGGAATGGAAAAAGTACTAAATATTTTTTAAATGAGCAAAATAAGAACAATGTTTAAAAAATGGAAAGAAAACATTTCAGATTTTGAAAAAAATGAAAACTCACCATACACACCTGTAGAAGGAGTAGAATTGTTCATGGTAAAAGGTCCGTTAAAGATGCCAGAAGAAAGAAGCTCATCAGGTCCCCGCTGAAAAGCAAGAGCAATATTCTGTTAATAAAACAAATCTCAAATAATGATCCATATTTACAACTAAAAATATAAAAAGTCAGCATTACTTCATCTGAATATCAAGGCATTTAAGGGGACATCTTCAAGAATCACAGAAGCTAAACCTTGGAAGTGAATTTTATTTTATTATTATTTTTTTTTAAAGAAAGTGGTTTTTATTTACTTATTTATCTTTAGAGGGGAAGGGAAGGAGAGAGGGAGAGAAACATCAATGTATAGTTGCCTTTCGTGCATCCCCTGCTGGTAGTTAGCCTGCAGGGAACTGGCCTGCAACCCAGGCATGTGCCCTGACTGGGAATCGAACCGCGATCCTCTGGTTCGCAGGCCCGCGCTCAATCCACTGAGCTACACCAGCCAGGGTTGGAAGTGAATTTTATAGTAAGGAAAAATTACTGCACATTTATACAACCGTTAGTTATTAGAAAACAGAACTGTCATCGCATAATTGGGGCATAATCCTGTACCTCTTTCGATTAAACCCAACCCTCTAACTTGTTACATTTGAACTACCAGAAACCAGATTGAGTAGGTACATCCTGACATTGTCTTTGCAGTATATTTTTAAGTACACTTAGTATATTAAATATGTTGTTTCTATAATATAATTTGCATGCATTTTTTTAATCCTTTCCCAAGGACATTTTTTTCATTGCTTTATTTTTTAAGAGAGAGAGAGGAAGGGAGGGAGGAAGGGAGGGAGGAAGGGGGAGAGAGAGAGAGAAACATGATGTGAGATGGAAACATCAACTGGTTGCCTCCTGTATGCACCTTGACCAGTGACTGAACTCGCAACCTAGGTATATGCCCTGCCCGGGATTCAACCCACAATCTTTTAGCCCACGGACAACATTCCAACCAAGCCACACCGGCTAGGACTGCATGAAAATATTTTGTGTAGCACTCCCTAAGAATTCTGATTTTTTAAATAACTTTTTTAGGTTGAACACAAAGATGTAATTTACTTCTACATTGTCCAAATCCTTCGTATTCAGTGATTTTTCATATATTAATCTTAAAAATAATCTTAAATATTTAAGTAATTTATTTTTCAGGTAAGAGTTTTGACCAGTTCCAAAGCTGAACTAGGTCAATGCCAAAACACAAGTCAGACAAGCCTTTCATTGTAACCCTAAACCAATTACGAAGATTTAAGTTTATATTTAAGGACAATAAATACCATGTACAAGTTAAAACCTACCTATTTAAAATGTTACCATTTGTTTAGCTTGATCAATTTTTAAAAGAGATGTATTTATTTATTTATTTACTTATTTTTAGAGAGAGGAAGGGAGGGAGGAAGAGAGGGAGAGAAACATCCATGTGCAAGAGATACATTGATCAGCTGCCTCTCACATGCTCCCATGTGGGGACCTTGGCTGTAACCCAGGCGGGTGCCCCACCTGGGAATCAAATCAGCGACCCTTAAGTTTGCAAGTTGGTGCTCAATCCACTGAGCCACACCAGCCAGCCACGGCAGCTTGATCAATTTTTAAGAAATATTTTTTATTCCAGAAGTAACTTTTTGAGGGAGTGTGTGGGTTAGTGTGGTCTTTCGTCAGCTTCCAACATGGCATACTTTTGCCAGAGCGAAAAAGTGCAGAAGGTGATAGCACAGTCCATCAACCTCATCTTCAGATACTTGTAAAACAGGTCTTGTATTTAGGTGTGGCTTTATGAGCAAGTGAATATGCAGATAGAGGGCTATATCACTGGTTTTGATGAATACATGAGCCTTTTATTAGATGATGCAGAAGAGACTCATTCTAAAACAAAGTCAAGAAGACAACTAGGTCAGATCATGCTGAAAAGAGACAATATTACTCTCCTCCAAAGTGTCTCCAACTAGAAATGACTAATGAAGTGAAAAATTGTTGAGAAGTAACAGTTTGTGTTTTGTAGGTGTTCTTTGCTGCAGGCAGTCCTTGAACATTTATTCATATTGTTTTGATTACCCTTTTGTTATTAACAGGTGACAATAAATGGTATGTGACTGTTTTATCTCCCGACATAAAACTTAATCTCCAAACTATCCTACAAATATTAAAGTATCCATAGTGCTGTACAGGTAACAGATAGTGTTTAGGTGTAAGTACCACTTCCAAAGGGAACAACTTAAGTTTTAGCTGAAGAAAGGCAAACTACCAATGTGTTTGCCTAATAGAAATACAATTATTTAAACAATTTCTGTATTAGACATCTAGAAATGATTTTCTTTGATTCTTTCACTAAAAGTCATAGAGATAGCTTGGGACAAGATGAAGAAATAAAGTAAGCTTGTAAGAGGAAGTAAAACTGAAAATCTTAAATTACAGAAAGGTGGGAATCACAGCCTCACTTAAAGCATAGGTCTTCCTCATAATATCAGAAATACGGGTATTGGTAGCCAAAGACAGACTTTGTTTACTGACTACCTGAAGATACAGAAAAGTGAATTTTTGAAGTCTTAAATGTAGTAAAAATTTAAGCACGTCCAACATATTTTAAGTATACAGAGTTTGGTAAAACGTGCTACTAATGCATATATCTTCTACACATATGTGAGTTTAGTATCAATGTTTCTATATGTAAATTGAGTTAATTTAACCTTAGAAACCTCTTAAGAGATCACTTTAGCTCTTTTTTAGGCTTGAAGGAGTACGTTAAAATACCAACTAAACATTAATTCTAGGTGGTTTACAGATTGAAATGTACAAGGCAAAACAATAAAGTCTCTAGAAAGAGGTAAAAAGAATATCTTCATAATCTTAGAGTAGGAAAACATTTACTAAACAAGAAACAAAAACACAATTATAAAGGAAAATATCAAAAACTAGGCAAAAGAGAAATTCAGAATTTCATTTACAATATATATGAATATTGAATCATTACATTGTTCAGCTGAAACCAATATCTGCCAAATATATCTCAATTTGTAGAGTATTTATTTTACAAAAAAATAACTAGATTAAAAAGGCAAGTCATAGAGTAGGAGTAAATACCGAAATATCTACAATATATATCACCAACAGAAGTTTTATATCCAGAACTTACTAAGAAAACAAGAGGGGGAAAAATACCCTACAAAGAACCAAGAAAGAGTCAAGAATAACAGAAAATGGGAGACTTCCGCCAAGATGGAGGCGTGGTGGAAACACGATGCCTTCTCCCACAACCAAGTTTGAATACAATAAAGGTTTGGAGAACAAAGATGCAGCCAAAGAACAGAAAACTGAACTATACAGAAGTCCAACAACTAACCGTTCTACCGGAGGGGTAAGAGGAGCGGAGCCAGCAGCGGAGCAGGGTTGGCCAGGAAAGATCCCCCGACCCCAGGCGCCCAGGCATCCAGGGTAGCGTTGGGCGGACCCAGTGAGGGCTCCAGATGGCAGGAGTGAGAAGTGAGACGGTCGGCGCAGCCCCCAGCAACGAACCCAGCAGTGGCTGACCTCGGTCACACACTCGCGAGCAGTGGGACGAATCTTGAGGCCCATTCACTCGCAGAGGGACGAATCTTGAGGCCCGAGGTGGCGGCGGGAGGAAGCAAAGGGTGCCCGCCATTGCTTTCCTTTGGCCCCACCCCCATATACAGCGTCACAACCCAGCGACTAGGTCGCCAATCCCTGGTGAACACCTAGGGCTCTGTTCCTCCTACGTAACAGGCACGAACAGACAAAAATATAGCTCAAGAAGAACTCAAAGCCCCAGAGCTGATAACTCTAAGTGACCAGGAAATAGCAAACCTCTCAGATGCACAATTCAAGACACTGGTAATCAGGATACTCACAGAACTGGTTGATTTTAGCCACAAATTAGAGGAACAAATGAAGGCTAAACTGATTGAACTGAAGGGAAATACACAGGAAACCAATAGTGATGGAAAGGAAACAGGGGCTCAAATCAAGGGGGTGGACCAGAAGGAAGAAAGAAATGCCCAAACAGGAAAAGGTGAAGTTACAAGAATTCAAAAAAATGAGGAGAGGATTAGGAACCTCCAGGACATCTTTAAACATTCCAACATCCAAATTATAGGGGTACCAGAAGGGGAAAAGAAACAGCCACGAGTGGACAATTTATTTCAACAAATGATACAGGAGAACTCCCCCAGTCTGGCAAAGGAAATAGACTTCCAGGAAATCCAGGAAGCTCAGAGAGTGCCAAAGAAGTTGGACCCAAGAAGGAACACACCAAGGCACATCATCATTACATTAGCCAAGATTAAAATGAAGAAGAGAATCCTAGAAAAGCAGCAAGAGATAAGGGGATAGTCACCTACAAAAGAGCTCCCATCAGACTGTCAGCAGATTTCTCAAAAGAGACCTTACAGGCAAGAAGGGGCTGGAAAGAAGTATTCCAAGTCATGAAATCCAAAGACCTACAGCCAAGACTGCTCTATCCAGCAAAGATTTCATGTAGAATGGAAGGTCAGATAAAGTGCTTCTCAGATAAGGTCAAATTCAAGGAGTTCATCATCACCAAGTCCTTATTATATGAAATGTTAAAGGGACTTATCTAAGAAAAAGAAGATAAAAAATATGAACAGTGAAAGGACAGCAAACTCACAGTTATTAACAACCACACCTAAAACAAAAGCAAACCAAGAGGACAGCTAGATCAGGAGTGGAACCATAGAAATGAAGAACACATGGAGGGTTAGCAACAAGGGAGTGGGAGGAGGAGAAGGGGGGAGAAGATACAGAAAATAAGTAGCATAGACGGTAGGTAAAAAATAGATAGGGAGGAAGGCAAGAATAGTATGGGAAATACAGAATCTAAAGAACTTGAGACACGTGGAGCAAAGGGCGGGAATGGTGGGGGAGGGGTGTGCAGGGTGGAGTGGAATGAAGGGGGAAATAGAACAACTGTAATGTATAATCAATAAAATACATTTAAAAAATTTTAAAAAAGAATAACAGAAAATGACAAGAGAATTGAACAAGCACCTTATAAAGTAGTAGACATTACTGTTCAGAGTGTTTGTGCTCTCTGCTTCTTCTATGAAAAGAACTACTCATCGCCAACCATGGCCATGTGACTTGTAATGCTTCCTGTAAGAAAATACCTCCCTGGTCCACTGACATTGAGCATGGTTTTATGATTCCTCTGACCTATGGAATATGAATGGACATGACCTACACTAAATCCGCGTAGACTCTTTAGAAGATATTATGGTTTCTTCTAGTTTTTCCTCTTTCCCTCTGAAACAAGAACATATCCCAAATAGGAGCTGCTCTTTTCAGCCTGGTTCCCAGAATAAGAAGACGTATAGCTATGCAAGGGCCACCAACACTCTAAGTAAATAAATGTTTCTTATTTCTCAGTCATAGCAAAATAACTAATATTATAAACACATATGAAAAGACACCAAACCTTTTATTGGCCACATTGGTCATCAGGGAAATGCAAGTTAAAACCACAATGGAATATTACTGTGTTAAAAAGACTGAAATGTCAAGTGCTGATAAGAATGTAAAGTGACAGAACTCCTACATGTTGTTAGAGGAAGTGTAAATTGGGACAACTCTGTAAAAATGACCCAATATACTAAATCTGACTATAGGGATATCTTAGGATCCCTATGTATTCTGCTCCTATGGATCCACTCAAGAAATTGCCTGCTTATGTGCACCTAAACATATGAGAATGTTCTCAGCATCATTATTTCTACTAGCCAAACCAGAAACAACCAAATGTCATCAACTATAAAATAGGTGAGTAATTTACTGTAAATACATTCAATGATTTGTAGCAATGAGAATGAACTGCTCCATACAATTACATAAATGATTCTCAGAAACATAAAAAGTCAGTCACAAAAGAATGCATGCTACATTACTGCATTTATATAGAGTTCAAAAATATAATCAAAACTAAATTATACATCTAAGCTATATATCCAGATACAAAAGATGGCAGGTGGACCCCTTCCTAACACCATATACAAAAATTAACTCAAAAAGGGTATATACTGTATATACCTAAATGTAAAACTGTAAAACTCTTAGAAGGAAACACAGAAGTAAATCTCCATGAATTTGGATTTAAAAATGGTTTCTTAATACCAAAGCACAAGTGACAAAAAATAAATAGATGAATTATATTTCATCAAAATTAAAATCCATAATACTTCAAAGGACACCAACAAGAAAATGAAAAGACCAGCCAGAGAATTAGAGAAAAATGGCAAATCATGTATCTGACAAGGGACTGGTATCCAGAACATATCAACTCTTATAACTCAGTAGTAAAAAGACCAATAACCCAATTTTTTAAAGAGTAAAGATTCGAACAGTCATTTCTCCAAAGAAGATGTACAAAATGGCCAATAAACACATGAAAAAATGTTCAGCATCATTAGTCATTAAGAGTATGAAAATTAAAACCATAAAATGATCACTTCAAATTACAATTAAAGCCAGGATATCACCGTATGACCACATACCTATCATAACTAAAATGACAATATCAAAGGCAGGTAAGGGTGTGAAAGAAACTGGCTCTCCAATGCACCGCTGAGAGGAATGTAAAATAGCACTGTGGAAACAGTTTGGTGGTTTCTTAAAAACTAAACATACACTATGCTGTACACCTGAAACTAATATAAAATAATATTAAATATAAACTGTAATTTAAAAAATAAATTTGAAAACCCCCTAAACATACATAGCAATCTCAAAATATCATCTGCTCAAAACAAAAATTCACATGTTCTATGATGGCATTTATACAACAATCTCAAAATAACAAAACTACAGAGATGAAAAACAAACCAATGGTTGCCAAGAGGCAGAGACAGTTGGTGGAAGAATGGGAATACTATCATAAAAGGGTACCATAAAGGAGATCTCTGTGGTGATGAATTAATTAGTTTTGTATCTTGACTGTGGTGACAGTTATATGAATCTACACATGCAACAAAATGAAACAGATTTATACAAAGGCACTGTATCAATGTCAGTGTGCTTGTTTTGACAGTGTACTATAATTAAGATGTAACAATTGGGGGAAATGGTAAGTAGCACACAGGACCTCTCCATAGCATCTCTGCAACTTGCTGTGAAACTCATTTTTTCAAAATAAGTGAAAAAAAAAAAACTGACAAGAGATACATCATTGTGCGCCAGAGGATTCCTACCGACTTGCTAACCTGTGCTCAACCCTCACAAGCAGATAAGACTGATTCAGGTGTCAAATACCAAAGCTCATTCTCAGAGCTCATCCCTATCTCACACTATTATCTCTCACTGTCCTTCTATACAATGATGGTCCAGAAGGCATCCTTCAAAGACAAGCATGTTCAGAAACAACCTCATGAGTTCCTTATGGATCTTTATGTAAGAAAAAGAAGGGGAACAATCAAAAGGCAGACAACATACACAGACACACACAAAAATGACACAACTCTAAATTAAGAGCAAACAGTTAAACAAATTTTAACAAATTTAAACAAATTTTTTGAAGAAAAAATAATAGCCTCTTCTAAATAAAACACAAAGGAATACAACAGCTTAGGAGGGAGGCAAATGAGAATTCCACTGAAGCAGTTAAAAGACAAACTGGGGAAAAACCTTAAAGTGGTGTCATGAAGTCAGACATTTCAAAAAGAAGGATGAGAAGGATAAGAGAGCCAAAAGCGCAAAGAACACCTCTCTACCATTCAAAGGCAGTATCTGCTGTAAGGAACGAACTCTTACTCTATAATTTCAGTTCAAAAACCTACAAAAAACAAACATTCAAGAAAGCACTTTAATGGAGGCACATGACACTATCTAAAAGGTTTCTAGTCATGACCAGTATTGCTCAGGTGGTTGCGTGTCCATGTGCTGAGTGAAAGGGTGAGGGTTAGATTCCCAGTCACAGCACATGCCTGGGTTGTGGATTTCAGTCCCCAGTAGGGGCACATGTGAGGGGCAACTGCTCAACGTTTCTCTTTCACACGGTTTCTCCCTCTCTAAAAATAAGTAAATAAAATCTTAAATAAAATATAAAATAAAATAAAATAATAAAATTAAATTAAAAATAAAGTAAAAAAAAATATTTGTAGAGAAGATGTCAAATTGTTGTTAACACAGGTCCAGGCAAGGCTGGCCAGTTAAGAACCCAACAAGTTGATTTCGTTTTCTTGATGTACACACACCATTTCAGTTTCAATTTGAGGAGAAAAGTTAGTTACTTGTGGTTTTTTCTATTTCTACCTCACTCAATAAACTTCATATCTAGTTTCCTAACAAATAAATATCCAATCAATCATTAACATGAGACCATTTCTTGTTGCTTACTAAAGCAAGTCTAAATGTACTGTGATGCCAACGAAAAGCTCTTTCTAATCTGGACCGCCTACTCACAATAACGCTCTTCTCTGGTAATTTTCCCCAAATACATATTTATTCCCGCCTTTTTAATTCTGTATTCCTGTTTCAAAAACAACCCCTTCACTACATACCCAGTCCTACCTATTGGTGACAGATAAATAATACCACAACCGTGACAATTTTCTTTCTTAAAAGTGAAGAGGTTGAATTTAATTTTGACTTTCAAAATTAAAATGTATACGGTTCTAGGATTTTAGTACCTTTCACATAACATATTCTTCAAATATATAACTATCAATATAACACATTTGGTCAAATATGTACACCAAGTTTTTTTCTCAGCCACTTGGTGGTCTACTATTGTGCCTTACACTTGATTATATTCACCCATTCCCTATAGCACATGTGAGGTACATGGCTCTCTGCCTTAGCTATGCATTATAGTCACTTATCTAGTTTAAAATACTACATACCAGGTCCTACCCCAGATATTCTAACTAGTAGGTATAGGCTGAGGCCTGGACACCTGTATATTTCCAAAGTTCTAATGTAAAGCCAATTGAGAACATCTATAAATAGTACACACATTATAATGAACACAGATGCATAATAGTAAAGTGGTTTAAAATATAATGTTCTAGAATAGACCAGATATAGGCTTAAATAGGCTCTACAAATTTAACCTTTGTGTGATACTACATATTTTTTAATCTCTCTAAGGCTCAGTCTGCTTATCTGTAAAATTAGAATCATAATGGTACCCATCCTCACGGGTTATTCTGAGGATCAATATTTCTAATACATAGGTCTCATTAAACACTTATAAACAAATACTAATGATTAACTACTTAATCCTTTTCAAAAGCTATATATGCCAATAGTTACATGTATGCAATGTAATTAGTATTGGACAGCAATCTCGTGTTCAACAAAGGTGAAAGATATTCTTTCACTAAAGGAAAACTTCTCAAGTTTAAAAAAGAAATACCATCTCCCAATTCTAACCAAAAAAAAGTCCTTTTTTCAGATGAATTAATAAGACTTGATTTTGAGATTAAACATTCTTAAAAACTAAAAGCAATCATTTCATATTTTATGTAACAAACTCTTACAGTATATATCCATTTCTAATAACTAGAGTTGGAACACTTTTTGTATATGATTGTACTGGAGATTTAATAAAGCCCCATTTATAATTAACCTTTGAAAATGAAAAATAATAAGGCATTTATCTGCCTGGGTATTAGGATACTTCATGCAAAACAATGACGGCATTTGTTTACAGGAAAAAGAAAATTTTCACTATAACTATGCTTTTTGTAAGTATCTTTGTATTTATATTTTTAAAAGATTATATTTATTTATGATCCTTTAGAGAGGAGAAGGCAGGGAGAAAGAGGAGATAAACATCAATGTGTGGTTGCCTTTCATGCACACCCTACTGGGAACCTGGCTTGCAACCCTGGAATGTGCCCTAGATCAGGAATCAAACCGGTGACCCTTTGGATTGCAGGCCAGCACTCAATTCACTGAGCCACACCAACAAGCACTGGAAGGATTTTTAAAATATATATATTTTACTGATTATGCCATTACAGTTGTCCTATTTTCCCCTCTTCATTCCCCTCTACCCTGCACATCCCCACTCCCACCATTCCCCTCCTTTAGTTTATGTCCACGTGTCTCAAGCTCTTTAGATTCTATATTTCCCATACTATTCTTGGCCTCCCCCCTACCTATTTTCTACCTACCACTTATGCTACTTATTCTCTGTACCTTCTCTCCTCTTCTCCTCCTCCCACTCCCCTGTTGCTACCCCTCCATGTGATCTCCATTTCTATGGTTCCACTCCTGATCTAGCTGTCCTCTTGGTTTGCTTTTGTTTTAGGTGTGGTTGTTAATAACTGTGAGTTTGCTGTCCTTTCACTGTTCATATTTTTTATCTTCTTTTTCTTAGATAAGTCCCTTTAACATTTCATATAATAAGGACTTGGTGATGATGAACTCCTTGAATTTGACCTTATCTGAGAAGCACTTTATCTGACCTTCCATTCTACATGAAATCTTTGCTGGATAGAGCAGTCTTGGCTGTAGGTCTTTGGATTTCATGACTTGGAATACTTCTTTCCAGCCCCTTCTTGCCTGTAAGGTCTCTTTTGAGAAATCTGCTGACAGTCTGATGGGAGCTCTTTTGTAGGTGACTATCCCCTTATCTCTTGCTGCTTTTCTAGGATTCTCTTCTTCATTTTAATCTTGGCTAATGTAATGATGATGTGCCTTGGTGTGTTCCTTCTTGGGTCCAACTTCTTTGGCACTCTCTGAGCTTCCTGGATTTCCTGGAAGTCTATTTCCTTTGCCAGACTGGGGAAGTTCTCCTGTATCATTTGTTGAAATAAATTGTCCACTCGTGGCTGTTTCTTTTCCCCTTCTGGTACCCCTATAATTTGGATGTTGGAATGTTTAAAGATGTCCTGGAGGTTCCTAATCCTCTCCTCATTTCTTTGAATTCTTG
The DNA here is from genome assembly GCF_014824575.4 of Sturnira hondurensis. Lineage (NCBI taxonomy): Eukaryota > Metazoa > Chordata > Mammalia > Chiroptera > Phyllostomidae > Sturnira > Sturnira hondurensis. The sequence goes on from NW_028095197.1 coordinate 19,677,964, forward strand.
TTTCTTTCTTCTTTTCTGTTTGGTTGTTTCTTTCTTCCTTCTGGTCCACTCCTTTGATTTGAGTTCCAGTTTCCTTTCTATCACTATTGGTTTCTTGTGTATTTCCCTTCATTTCAATTAGTTTAGCCTTCATTTGTTCCTCTAATTTGTGGCTAAAATCAACCAGTTCTGTGAGCATCCAGATCACCAGTATTTTTGAACTGTGCATCTGATATACTGAATATTTCTTGGTTGCTTAGTTATTGGCTCTGGGGCTTGGAGTTCTTCTTGAGCCATGATGCTTTGGTCTGTTCGAATCTGTTACGTATGAGGGGCGGAGCCTTAGGTGTTCACCAGGGCGGGGAAACCTGGGTTGCTGGGTTGTGACACTGTATGTGGGGGTGGGGTCAAAGAGGAGCAATGGTGGTCCCCTCTACTGCTTCCCGCTGCTGAGGCCTGCATGGTTTGTCTCACTGCTCGCACCTTTGCCTGGTTTATCTGTGCCTGAATGTGTGACCTCGGTCAGCCTGCCACTTTGTGCCCTCACTGGGTCTGCCCGTCGCAACCCCACACCTGGGATCTGCCAACTGCCGCCCACGAGCCTGGGTCAGTCTGGCCGATTCTTCCTGTGCAACCCTGCTCTGCCAGTTGCTGGCTCTGCCCCTCTTACTGGTCTGGGTGAACAGTTCATTGTTGTCGGACTTCTGTATGGTTCAATTTTCTGTGTTTCGGTTGAGTTTTTGTTACTAAAACTTTGTTGTCTTTAAAACTGGTTGTGCGAGGAGGCACACTGTTTCCATCTACGCCTCCATCTTGGCTGGAAGTCTTGGAAAAATCTTTTTATATTTACTTATCCAATTAGCTCAGAATAAATCTTTTAATGTTAAATAGATCACTTTTCATTCTGATAATTTACTTTCATCTTAATATTATAATATATCTCTATGCTCCTCTCTGTAATCCTTTTAAGTGATAAGCTTTTGTCATGTTGTTAAAGAGTTTTCGTCGCAGGACTTCAGCCAACATGGAGGTATAGGTAGATACACTTTGCTTCCTTACACAACCAAAAGGACAGTAACTAATTAAAAACAGACAACAACCAGAACTGACAGAAAATTGAACTGTATGGAATTATGACAATCAAGGAGTTAAATAAGAAACATTCATCCAGACCAGTAGGAGGGGCGGAGAAGGGCAGCAGGGGTGGAGAGGACACGGGGCAAGGTGGCTAAAGGACTGGAGCAGTCAAGGTGGCGGCTGGTGGACAATGCAGTCCCACGTTTGTGTGTGGATAAACTGGGAGGAACAACTAGGGAGAGAGACAGGCCCTGCAACCCAGGATTCCAGCCCAGAGACATAAAGCCTCAAAGCCTCTGACTGAAAAAACCTGTGGGAGTTGAGGCCACAGCAGGAGAAACTCCCAGTCTCACTGGAGAGTTCCTTGGAGAGACCCCCAAGGCTCCTGGAACATATACAAATCCACCCACCTGGGAATCAACACCAGAAGGGCCCAATTTGCTTGTGGGTAGCAGGGGAAGTGACTGAAAGCCTGCCGAGAGCTGAGCAAGTGGCAGTGTTCCGTTTTGGACCCCTCCCCCACATATAGCACTACAATGCTGTAGGAGCACAGAGACAAAAAACATGGCCCAAATGAAAGAACAGATCAAAGCTCCAAAAATAGCACCAAGCAATGAAGAGATAGCCAACCTATTAGAAGCACAGTTCAAAACACTGGTAATCAAAATGCTCACAGAAATGGTTGCGTATGGTCGCAAAAGAGAGGAAAAAATGAAGGCTGTGCAAATTGAAATACAGCAAAATATACAGAAATCAACAGTGAAGGAAAGGAAACTGGGACTCAACTCAAAGATCTGGAGCAGAAGGAAGAAATAAACAGTCAACCAGAACAGAATGAAGAAACGAGATTTTGAAAAATGAGGAGAGGCTTAGGAACCTCCAGGACAACCTGTAAATTTTCCAACATCCAAAACACAAGGGTGGCAGAAGAAGAGGAGGAAGAACAAGAAATTAAAAACTTATTCGAAAAAACAGTGAAGGAGAACTTTCCCAATCTGGCAAAGGAAACAGATTTCCAGGAAGGCCAACGATTCTCAAAGAAGTTGGACCCAAGGAAGCACACACCAAGGCACATCATAATTACATTAGCTAAGATTACAGAGAAGGAGAGAATCTTAAAAGCAGCAATAGAAACGGAGACAGTTACTTACAAAGGAGTTCCCATAAGACTATCAGCTGATTTCTCAAAACAGACTTTGCAGGCAAGAAGGGGCAGGAAAGGAGTATTTGAAGTCATGAAGGGCAAAGGTCTACATTCAAGATTACTCTATCCAACGAAGCTATCATTTAGAATGGAAGGGCAGATAAAATGCTTCCCGGATAAGGTCAAGTTAAAGGAGTTCACCATTACCAAGCCCTTATTATATGGAATGTTAAAGGGACTTCTAAGAAATAGAAGATCAAAAACTATGAACAAAAGATCAAAAACTATGAACTATGAACTAAAAAGACAACAAACTCACAACTACCAACAACTGAATCTAAAAAAAATAAAAACAAAAATGAACTAAGCAAACAACTAGAACAGGAAGAGATTCACAGAATTGAAGATCACATAGAGGGTTATCAGTGGGGAGGGGGAGGAGAGAGAATGGGGTAAAAGGTACAGGGAATAAAAAGCATAATTGGTAGGCACAAAATAGATAGGGGGAGGTTAAGAACAGTATAGGAAATGGAGAAGCCAAAGAACTTATATGTACAATCCATGGACATGAACTAAGGTGGGAGAATGATGGAGGGGGAGGCAGGGTGGAGAGTAATAAAGGGGAGAGAAAAATGAGACAACTGTAATAAGCATAATCAATAAAATATATTTTTAAAGTTTTCATAACAATTACTTTTAATGAATTCTTAAAAATTCATAATGGCGTAATAACTATTCCCCTATTTTTAAATATTGGTATTATTTGCAGTTTGTTGATATAAATTATGCTGTATTAACTCTTTTAAAATACTGAATTTTCTGTATTTTTCATTCTATCCACAGAACATTCAAAAGTGAAATAACTGTTCCTTTTTGAGTGGAAGATGAAACCACAAGAAATCACAAATTCCTACTTAATGTAGAGTAACTTCAAGTTACTACTATACGACAAGAGATCACTAAGAAGCATTTTTATTTCCATATAAGTCTTTCTACTACCATTAGTATTAGCACATGACCATCTCATTTTAATATTACTCAAGATTTTGGCTCAGTTCGTGTAGGAATGGATTTAACGTTTTCCAAAGAGAGGTCTTTTGCCTTCTCCTTCTGGGAAGCAATCTCAAAGGCCCTGGAAGGCCGTGCCTGAGAGAGGTGTCTTTTTTAAATCTGGGGGCTTTATATTACAGTCTGAGGGTGAGGGCTGGTCATACCAAAAAAAGACCAACAATGTGATTTAGGGAAGGGGTTTTGGGGCATATCTGGTGAGGATGGAGACTAAAGACTGAGATCAGCTTCAAGAACAATCAATTATGCCTATATAAAAGAGCCATCTCAAGCCCTGGCTGGTGTAGCTCAGTGGATTGAGGGCAGGCCTGCGAACCAGACGATCGCGGTTCGATTCCCAGTCAGGGCACACGCCTGGGTTGCAAACCAGTTCCTTGCAGGCTAACTACCAGCAGGGGATGCACAAAAAGGCAACCATACATTGATGTTTTGCTCCCTCTTTCCTTCCCCTCTAAAAATAAATAAATAAATAAATAAAATCTTTATAAAAAATATTTTAAAAAAAGAATAAAAGAGCCATCTCAATAAAAAATGCAAAAAATCATGCAAGTACAGGTGCATGTTCCTGTTTAACAGTACTTCATGAGTACTGTCACATACTAATGCCCAGAAAGTAATCCCGACTTCACGGGGAGAGGACAAAGGAAGCTCTGTGTTTGGTACTTACCCAGACTCTGCCCCATGTGTTTTTTCCCTGGGCTAATTTAAATATATTATCCTCCTCCTATAATGACTAGTAACCATAAGTACAACAGCATTCAGTAAGTTCTACAAATCCTTCTAACAAATTATGGCACCTGAAGGTATTTTCGGAAACCTCCCAGAAAATACAATTAGTGTCAGAAGTGAGGGCAGTCTTTTGCAGACTGTGTCCCCTAATTTTGCAGATGGCCCAACTCCTCTCATGATTAAATGTTACATCAATAAAATATAATAAAACTATTAATTTAACAGATTTTTAAAAACTTTATTCTTTACATTTAAATTACCATTTCAACTTCTAACTATAAGAAAAACTTAATCTAAAAAGTGGTAAAATATTCAAGCACAGAAAAAGAAAATTTAACTTAAATTTATCTACCATCTGAAATAAATTAATGCAAATTTTAGCTTTCACATTTAACATATCCACACAAAATATAAACTATCATAATAAAGAAATGGTGAACAATGTTGTCTTCAAAATAAAACCCCATTTGTTTGATAATTCTATTAGACCTTTAAATAGTAACAGAGAGAGGTTTTTTAAAAGAAGAATATGCCTAAAATATGTGTAAGTAAAGCAAACCCTACAGTAGTGTATAAAGTGTTGGTGTGGCTATTTTTACTGCCTTACTACATAAGAAAATAAAATATCTGAGTCTGAAGTTTCATATCAGAGATAGGGTTTACCATTCATCATATAGGATAAATAAAACATCTCTTAAATAATAATATACTTATAAAACCTATAACTTATTGACCCTAATCACTTCAGGATACAATAAAAGACAAAAAAGACCAAAAGCAGCTTACATTTAAAAATACAGCCATAAAAAATACTGATTATCACCATTTTCTGCCCTAGATTTTCCCCTCAAGAATTTCCAAATTACAAAAAATAAAGGCTTTTAAAATATTATAAGGCTCAAGTACCAAGAGTCATATTACTTTGTAAAACTTTGTAAAAGCTGAGAAAAACACAATTAGTTCTGTTATTACTTTAAACTCAGATCCCTTCTTTTAAAAAATGACTTTCCTTTCCTAGACATAAATTCTCCGGAAAACACAACACTATCTATAATTATTTAGTAAGAAACAAAAACTATCTTTGAAAATTATACTTAATATTTATAAATAAAGTCTGAAAAGTAATTTTCCATTACAGTAAATGGAAGAGCAATGCAGACTTAGGTAAAATTCAGTATCTGACTGCTGTAAGAGATTATGGCTTAAGACGTGTAAGATAAGCAGAATGAAGACATTTAAAAAATAGATTAAAAATTTATCTGGATGAATGAGTGTAAATGATAACGAAGAGAAGGAAATTATTAAAAAGGGAGAGCAAAGAAGACTCTATCACAGGTTAACAACTTACCATTATATTAAAAGGCTTTAACAAGCCAAATAATAGACACATCATGGGGTGGGGGTGGAGGGCAGGTGATGCATGGATCAACAGTCTCCTTAGAAACACACAGTAAATTTACACAAGTACAGCAGTTGTTCTGTGGACTTGTCAGCTCTCTGGCTAAGTCAACACACCAATTTGCTTCACTGCCTCAAGTATCAATTACTGAAGCTCTCTCCTGCTGAAGAATTATTAAATACACCAGGCCAACAAAGCAAAGGAATACTGTAATCAAGCAGTACAAATAAAGTGTTGGATTATCAAATTTGATGGAAAATGGTTTATTAACATTAAAGTGAGATGATTAATATGATAACAGGCAATCCACACAACTGAGAAAGAGACACTAAAATAACATATAAGGAAGATTCTGAAAATAAACCATTAACTCATGGTTAAACTTCAGATCATACTTAAAATAGACTGAAATTCAAGGATACGATCATTTATTTTAATCTATCAAGATACTATAACCATGAAAAAAGAGATTTTAAAAAGTCCCAATTTTCCACAATCCTAGAACTATCTTTTATTAAATCAAGAATCTGAAATACTGAAATTAATATCCACGTACTAGTCCTCTCTATAGTTCTAGAAGATTATCTAGTGACCCTCTGTGAACACTTAACCAGAACAAAAAACTCATGTTCATCCTGCTGTTATGTTTTTTCATAAACAAAAACAAAAGTGATTGGTATGGAGAAACTCACCATATTGCACACATTTGTTGATTACAGTCTATTCACCTTTACATCCTCCTCCACAGAACCTACTATATGGTTTTTCATGCAATCAACGTTGAAATGATTTTTTGCTTATAAAAATGAGTAACTAAAGCTAAGGGAATAAACTGAGTGAGGTTTTCAGATTATGAAGCAGTATGAGATAATTTCAAGTTTGTTTGTTTTTTAACATTTAGCTTTTGTTAATTTTAACCCTTTTGAAGCCTATTACTCTAAACACATCCAAACCCAGAGGCACTGGTTATTGGTAACCATCCTGAAAAAAGACTTGGAGATTGTGTCCCCAACAAACACTGTATGTGGGATCATCAACATTTCATCTACTAAAGGGTATGATTATTCCAAAATGTATTTACTTCCTAAAGAACAGTTACTTACTCCCCATTCGCCAGCCCCCCCAAAAAGTTACCAAATTTTCGTTCTCAAGGCTACCACCATTGAAATTTTAGGAAGTGAAAGTAAAAAAGGTGATAGTTAAAAATGGGGCAAATTCTTCAAATGTACAAAAGTGGCAATGTTTAAAATCCTCTATTTATGACATGATTTCAATAAAATGATTTTGACTGCTTTTATGTGGGCACCTTAGTAATAAAACACTAATGGTTTTTAAAAATTTATTAATTTTAGACATACAGGAAGAGAAAGAAGAGAGGGAAAAGGGGAGGGGGAGAGACAGGGGGAGGGAGGAGAGAGAGACACACAGACAGAGACAGATAGATAGATGGATGGATGTAGGAAACCATTCTGTGTGGCATGGGCCCAGCCCCCAGTGGCAAACATTTACTGCAAAGTAACTTCCTACAATTCATGCTAAACCTTCCAAGGACAACTATAACCAGCTCAACAACTTTTGCCTTCTCATTTGCAAATATCCCTCTTCTGTGATGTGATTAGCAGCACTGGCTCCTTCATTTTCTGTAAAAGGTAACCACCTTAAGCATCCTGTGCATAGTAAATGAGGACCATCATGTAATGTGCTGAGAAACCCAATAAAGGCCGGTCATGGCACGAGCCAGGGCTTTTGCTCCCCTTGAGAGAAAAGCCATGTTGTCCCTTCTCCTCCACAGGACTCAGTAGTCGTGTGAATTTGTCTCATCTCGGCCATAACATGGCAGACATTTGGGCCAGAGTTCATGTCAATAGAGTGGTTGGATTTTGCTAATGAGTTACATATTGGCGGGAGAAACAAAAAAAGCCAAAAGATATCATAATTGTCATATTTGTTCCAAATAGACTTCGGAGTTAAATATTCTTGCCCTATAGTCAGTCTACAGACATTTTAGAGTTTATATACATATTATCTAATTCACAAAATTTTCAAAGTAGGTAGTATTGTCCCTCAAAGAACAAAACATCAGAGACTATTTGACATAGGTCAGAGAGGGTAAAATAGTAAAAATAGTGGTTTAACAGTTATTTTTAGGGTGAATGGTTTATTTCTCACCCCACATAGCTGCTTTTTCTTAGTCTAATAAATAAATCTCCCTTTGATATGTTATGCCAATCCTCTGATTCATTTATGCCACCACCATCTAGGCATTTTATATTAGAACTGGACATAAAGATATATGTATGTAATCACCTTTACAAGAGCAAAATAAAATGCAAGGATAGCTAATGCTTACTAATTGCTTAGTATGTGCCAGGTACTATTATTCTATGCACTTTATCATACATATTTCATATAAACTAGGAAACATAACAATCCAGAAAAAGTGCTGCCAGTTAAATTATCACATAGCATCAACTTTAAGAAGCACCCTGATATCAAAAAGTTAATATAAACAAAATGTATACCTTAGAATCAATGAAATACCAAACTTCACAAAATTCTATGCATTGACTACTATTATGTAATTAATGTTGGTTCAAAATATTATATCTCACATCCCATTCATTAAAAACAAATTAGTTTTGTTCTTTTCCTTTATGCATTTTAACTTTTGAGACTTCTTCAATCTGCGTGTCATAAGAATTTAAAAACATGGAGCACCGGACTATTTAGTCAGGGGCGCTGACCTCTTTTCCCTCAGACTGTCAAATAAAAAATGACAAGAGCCAACACAACAATAGATGTCCAGTGTGAATGAATCAAAATTGCACTTTATTTTTTGGTTATATTGGCAAAAAAAAGTAACATACTATTTTTTTCAAACTATAAGATGCATCCCACCCCTGCCCCAAATTTGGGAGGAATAATGCTGCTGTTGAGTTCTGTTTACATTTTACATTGGTGAAATATTAATGTTATTTATGTTATTAAATATTTTACCACATTTTTGCTTCAAAAAAATTCTTTTCCTATTTTCCTCCTCTAAAACCTAGGTGTGTCATATGGTCCGAAAAATACAGGTAATTTTTAGTGTGCCGCAGAATTTTAATAATTAGTTTATGTGTACCACAAGATGGAAAAGGTTAAAAATTGCTGCTCTGACACAAAAAAGGAAGAAAACTTCAGGCCAATATTACTGATGAACATAGACACTAAAATCCTCAACAAAATATTGGCAAACTACATCCAATGATACATCAAAAAGATCATATACCACGACCAAGTGGGATTCATCCCAGGGAGCAAGGATGGTACAATATTTGCAAATCAGTAAATGTAATACATCACATAAACAAAAGCAAAGACAAAAATCACATGATCATATCAATAGATGCAGAAAAAGTATTTGATAAGGTACAGCACCCATTTATGATAAAAACACTCAGCAAAATGGTAATAGAGGGAGCGTTCCTCCACATAATAAAGGCCATATATGAGAGACTTGCAGCCAACATCATACTCAATGGGCAAAAACTAAAAGCTTTTCCACTAAGATCAGGAACGAGACACGGTCGTCCACTTTCATCACTTTTATTCAATATAATATTGGAAGTTTTAGCCACAGTAATCAGACAAGAAAATAAAAGGCATCCAAATCAGAAAGAAGGAAACAAAACCGTCATTGTTTGCAGATGACATGATAGTATACATGGAAAATCCTATAGACTCCACCAAAAAACTGCTCAACCTAATAAATAAATTTGGCAAAAAAGCGGGATACCAAGTCAATATCCAGAAATCAAAGGCATTTTTGTACACCAACAATAAAACAACAGAAGCAGAAATCAAGAAAAAAATCCCACTTGATATAGCAAAAAGAAAAATAAAATACCTAGGAATAAACCTAACCAAGGAGGTAAAAGACCTGTATGCAGAAAACTACACAACACTGAAGAAAGAAATCAAGGAAGACACAGACAAATGGAAACATATACCATGTTCATGGATCGGAAGAATTAACATCATCAAAATGCCCATACTACCCAAAGCAATTTACAGATTCAATGCAATACCTATTAAAGTACCAATGGCATATTTCATAGACATAGAACAAACACTTCAACAATTTATATGGAACCATAAACAACCCTGAATAGCTGCTGCAATTTTGAGAAAGAAGAACAAAGTAGAAGGGATCACAATACCTGATACCAAACTATATTACAAGGCCACTGTAATCAAAACAGCCTGGTACTGGCATAAAAACAGGCACATGGACCAATGGAACAGAACAGAGAGCCCAGAAATAAAACCCAAGTCTCTACGGTCAATTAATATTCGATAAAGGGGGCAGCAACATAAAATGGAGTAAAAATAGCCTCTTCAACAAATGATGTTGGGAGAACTAGACAGCTACGTGCAAAAAAATGAAACTCAAGCGCCAACTTACACCATAACACAAAAATAAATTCAAGGTGGATAAAAGATTTAAATATAGGCTGTGGCACCATTAAAGTCCTAGAGGAGAACATTGGCAGAAAAATCTCAGATACTTCACACAACAATATTTTTACTGTTATGTCCCCTAGAGCAATGGACATAAAGGGAAGAATAAACAAATGGAATCTCATCAAAATAAAAAGCTTCTGCAAGGCTAAAGAAAACAGTATTAGAATAAAAAGAGAACCAACTACATGGGAAAACATATTTGCCCATGATACCTCAGACAAGGGTTTAATCTCCAAAATGTATAAAGAACTCACTCAACTCCACTCTAAGAAGACAAGCAACCCAATTTAAAAAATGGGCAAAGGACTTGAATAGACACTCCTCCAAGGAGGACATACAGAGACTCCAGAGACACATGATAAGATGCTCAATATCGCTAGCTATCAGAGAGATGCGAATTAAAACCACAGTGAGATAGATACCACTTCACACCAGTCAGAATGGCCATCATAAACAAAGCAACAAACAAGTGTTGGAGAGGTTGTGGAGAAAACGGGACCCTAGTTCACTGCTGGTGGGATTGCAGACTGGTACAACCACTATGGAAAACAGTATGGAATTTTCTCAGAAAACTATAAATGGATCTGCCTTTTGACCCAGCAATTCCACTGCTAGGATTATATCCTAAGAACACTGAAACACCAATCCAAAAGAACCTATGCACCCCAATGTTCATAGCAGCACGATTTACAATAGCCAAGTGTTGGAAGCAACCTAGGTGCCCATAAGTAAATGAACAGATTAAAAAACTATGGTACATACACACAATGGAATTCTATTCAGCAGAAAGGAAGAAGGAGCTCCTACCCCTTGCAACATCATGGATGGAACTGGAAAGCATTATGCTGAGCGAAATAAGCCAGGCGGTAAAAGACAAATACCATATGATATCACCGTTAACAGGAATGTAAACAACAAAACAAACAAGCAAGCAAAATATAACCAAAGACACTGAAATAGAGAACAGGAGGACAGTGACCAAAGACGAGAGGGGAGAGAATTTCAGGGGAAAAGGGGAAGGGTTTACAGGAACGAGTATAGAGGACACATGGACCAAAACCAAGGGGGGTGGAAATGGGAGGGAGGTGGGGAGCACTGGGAGGGTGGGTTGGGAAGGGGGTAAAAGAAAACTGTACTTGAACAACAATTAAAATAAATTTTTAAAAATTTGGTGGTCTAAGACAAGGAGAAAATGTTCTCTCTTCCACTACGGCTGCAGGAAAAAAAAAAACAATTCTTGTCATAAAAGTGCTTGCAAGTGCTATTTGTAACAAAGGAGTCTTGGGATCACCTGAATTCTGAGAAGCATAGCTATGTCTGATAAAAAATAATAATGGTCTGTGTTTTGGTTGGTTATCAATACTTAATAATTCACTGCACTAGTAGTACTACTTACACTGACAACTATTTTCTGAAATACACACTTAAGTTTTTTTTGAGCCAATCATTGAAACTTCCTTCTTCTCACATTCATAAATAAAAGTTAATTTTTAAGATTTCTCCTAACATAGAGTCAGAAAACCTAATGTCATTTTACAACTGAGGAAATGAAGGCACAAATGAGTTAAGTAACTTACATAAACCAAAGAACAAATAAAAGAGTTGGGGTCATGATTCAAACCACTGTTGACCAATTTCAGAGTCCATGCTTTTAATAACTACACTAACCTACAAAATATTAAACCATCACTGTTTTCACAGTAAGAGATTAAAGAAATTACTGTATATCTATGCAATGAAACACTAGGTGGTTATTAAAATGATGAAACATCATACTTACCAACCTGGATACAAATTCATAGAACATTGCTCACTTGAAAGCTATATAACTAGGTAAGATAGTTATAACATGTATTTTCCACTTTTGTAAAAATAAATAACAATAAAGGTGCACATATAATACAAGCATATGAAGGTCTAAAAGCAAATTCACCTAAATGTTAAAAGGAACTACTATACCTGGTTTTTACTTTCTCTTTTATACTTGTCATATTTAAATATTAACTAATCAGAGAGAAACAGACTATTTTATTTTTTTAAACTAGTTTTTTTTTAAGATTTTATTTATTTATCTTTAGAGGGGAAGGGAAGGAGAGAGGGAGAGAAATATCAATGTATGGTTGCTTCTTGTGCGTCCCCTGCTGGGAACTGGCCTGCAACCCAGGCATGTGCCCTGACTGGGAATCGAACTGTGGTTGTGTGGTTCGCAGGCCCACGCCCAATCCACTGAGCTACACCAGCCAGGGAGACTATTTTATTTTTGAAAAATATTGAACTGTTTAAAAAGAGATTGCCCATATTCCTCTACTTCATAGCTGGGTCTTTCAATCAAATACATTTTATAAGGATTTTTGGTCAATTCTACTACTGACCATTACTGAACATATTATTACCCCAAAATGTTAACAAAATTTTTCAATTTTAAAATTTCTTTTGCATCATTTACTTATCTCCTAGCACCCCTGAATTTTATAACAGTTATAGTATTTGAACTTAGGCTAGTTTTCATGTTCCTTCAGTTCAAGAAAGAGCATTAAGAAATCAATGAATAGTAATGAGCCAACAGATAAGATTTCAATGCATCACAAAAACAGAGTTGTGTTCTAACTTCCTTTTCACTTAGTGAAAACACAAATATTCTTCACTGTTTTAGCACACTTAAGCTATGCTTCTATCTCTAATTCTAGAAAAATGGTATAATATTTATCCTAGAACAAACCAACTTCCAAAAATAGTTGAACTTATTAAGCAAATACTAGAATATTAATTTTCCTAAAGTCAACAGAAAAAACTGGGTATAAAAAATAGAGCATGGAGGCCCTGGCTGGCGTAGCTCAGTGGACTGAGCACAGGCCTGCGAACCAGAGGATCACGGTTCAATTACCAGTCAGGGTACATGCCTGGGTTGCGGGCCAGTTCCCTGCAGGCCAACTCCCAGCAGAGGACGCACAAAAGGCAACCATACATTGATGTTTCTCTCCTTCCCCTCTAAACATTAAAAAAAAAAAAAAATAGAGCATGGGGTTTAGAAACAAACCTATATTTGAATCTAGCCCTTATCACTTATCACCTATTTGACCTAGGGTTTTAGTTTACAGTAACATCATAGGTTTAATATCCTGAAAAACTGGTCTAATATTGTAATAAATATGCAAAGTTTTCTTTTAAGACAATTTCTTGTATACTGATACCTAGCATGATACAGATAAAATGCTTTTTAAAAAAACTCTGGAGCAGGACCAGTACTGGTGAACAGAATGTTGATGTCCTGTCTGCTAATTCTATCAATAATTTGAGAAAGATGTTATGACTAGTTATTCTTGTGGCTATTTCTTCTTTCATCCAAAACTGTTATACAACTTGTCAGAAAAATGTCTTACTTTCTTAAGCAGGAGTCCTTTTGAATGACACATATTAAAATTTCAAGAGTGCCAACTTAAGTCTAAAAAGCTAATTCTCTTCAACTACTGCTGATCCTCTGCTGTTGATGCTATTGTTCTAACAGGTCATCACTAGCAGGACAGCTGCTGAATGAAGTTCCTGTCCGCAATAGTGACTGAGCAGAAACCAGTTAATCTGCCAGTATTTCCTTTGCATGTAAAGATGGAAACTCTCCTCTGGTGTAAGTCGCAGCTACTGTGGCTCCTAACCTCTCAAAGTTAGTTATAAAGCTCTCAAATTTTATATACATTCATTCATTTTCTCCACCTGCTTCACATGCACAGACACATTCTCTACTGCCCAAATCACAACAAACATTTTAGTGTCAGTGTCTAGAATTAGCCTAAAGACCAACCACCAGGTTCAATAATTCTCTAAGTACTCGCAGGACTTAGCATATAGTTGTGTTCTAAGACTTACAATATAAGGATACAAAGCAAAATCAGGAGAGAAAGGTATATGGGAAACACTCAGTGGACACCAGGTGTAACCTTTCAAGAGTTCTCATCAGTAAAGCCACATGGGAAATGATTCCTCTATCAATGGATTGTGATAACACACGTGGAAATGCTGTTTACCAGAGAAGGTCATTAGAGACTCAATGCCCAGGGTTTTTACTAGGGGCTGGTCACATAGACACCCTCTCCCAAGCATGTACCAAAATTCCAGACTCCCAGAAGGAAAAGTAAAAACCACATCATTTATACAAAGTCTAGACACAATGCGCCACTCTTATCATTTAAGGATAGGTCATATCAATTCGGGGAACTGTATTCCAAACAAGAGCCAACCTTGTAAAGCTGTAAACAGCCTTTCTAAGGACAGTCTCCCTGCTACACTATTTTTTGCACTTGTCAAACCCAAATGGCTAAGCAAGTTTATATTTTTCCTGCAGCTCTCTGGAACCCAGACACACTTCCGTAGTTCAGGCTCTATTTCTACAGCTACTGCTGTTGCTGCTCCAGCAGCATTAGCAAAGGATTTGAAAGTGAAAAAAGAACTGGAGGTTCTGTGCCGCCTCATTAAGATCAGAGACAGGACAGTGTTATAGGGTTAAGTGGGTTAAATGGCATAAGCTATGAAGTCACACCTTCTGTATTTAAATCCTGGCTCCACTGCTTACTATGTGATGAATAAGTGATATCTTTGTACCTCAGTTTCCCCATCTGAAATGGGGAAAAGACAAACATCTTCCTCATAGTGTTGTGAGGATTCCATGCAAAAGTAATATAAAGGACTTAACAGGTATTATTCTTTAAAAGGAAGTTTCCCTCCTATTTAGTGTTCTCTCTCATGTGAAATGGCAATTAGAATAATCAGGGTCTCATACCCATGGTCATGATACTACATTAGTGACAGCTAAAGTACCATATTATATCACCAATTCACAGTGGGAAAAATGGACTTTATAATTAACTGGTATTTGAATAACTGGGTAGTCATTTGGGAAAACATAAAGTTGATTCTATTTCTCACACCATACAGCAGGATAAACCCCAAATGAAACAAGATCTAAACATGAAAAACAATCATATAACTATTAAGAAAGCATGGGTGAATTCCTTTATAGCCCCAAATGGGACAGCCTATGACTCAAAATCCAGAGCTACATTACTACTACTACTACTACTACTACTACTACTACTACTAAAAATAATAATAAATTCAATTCTCTAAAAATCAAAAGCCTCAGCCCTGGCTGGTGTAGCTCAGTGGATTGAGCGTGGGCCTGCAAACCAAAGGATTGCGGTTCGATTCCCAGTCAGGGCACATGCCTGGGTTGCAGGCCAGTTCCCAGCAGGGGACTCACGAGAGGCAACCATACATTGATATTTCTCTCCTTCTCTCCTTCCCTTCCCCTCTAAAGATAAATGAATAAATTTTAAAAAATTAAAAAAATTAAAATTAAAAAAAAATCAAAAGCTTCAGCATGGCGGAAAGTTTCATAAGCATGTCAAACAACACATTGGGGAAAATATCTGCAATTCGATATAAACAAAGAATTTACCTCCCTAATTTGTAAAAAGCTTCTATAAGCTGAAAGGGAAACAGCCCATAGAAAAATAAAGAACAAAACCCAACATCCCAAAGAAAAAGGATTAAAAATATCCCTTAAAGATACAAAAATATGCCCTGATCAGGTGGCTCAGTTGGTGGGAGCATAGTTTGGTGTACCAAAAGGTTGCGGGGTTTGATTCCAGGTCAGGCCACATACCTGGATCACAAGTTCAAGGCCCAGATGGTGTATGTGTGGGGGGTGGGGGGGCCTGCCAAATGATGTTTTTGTCTCACATTGATGTCTGTCTGTCTGTCTGTCTCTCCCTTACTCTCTAAAATCAGTGGGTATGTCCTCAAGTGAGGATTCAAAAAAAAAAAAAAAAGATAAAATATGCTCTACATTACCCATAAAAGAAATGCAAATAAAAAGAGATGCTGGCAAAATCCAAAAGTTCAACAGTACAATCTTGGCAAGAACTATGCTTCACAAAATAGTACTACCCTAATGGAGGCAAATCTGTTATTTACCTGGAGATACCTTTGACCTTTGATGTAGCAATATCATGTGTGGACTCGACTTCACAGACATACCTGCATATACATAAAATGACCTATGTACAATATTATCCATAACAAACTGTTTACTAGAGCGCAATACTAGGAATAACATGAGTCTACCAAGAGGACTTAATAAATAATTTCTATATCCACAAAATATTTTGCAGCTGTTAAAAAAATTAGAATGGGGAATTTTGAGGAAAATTCTCTATGTTTTGGTGAAAACATCAAAGTGTACACCAGTATATACAAATATGCTGCCTTTTATATTAGAAAAGGAAGAAAAAACAAGTATATGTCTTTTTTTGTATAAAAAGTTACTTGAGGGTAAAGAAAAAAACTAATAAACATTGAAGTATCTTAATGTTTAAACTAAACTAACATTGAAGTATTACAAAGAAGTTTATATGATAAAAGCAAATCTCTCCATTTATATCCCCGTCTCTAAACAATCTAAGTTATTCTAATGGTTGTCCCCATAACCCAAATATGCTTACACTACTACTTTGGAGTTATCAACTTTAAAAATAAACTGACTGGCCTCTAATGTGAAAACTTTAGAATTTATCTCTTACATTTCCTCTCTTTTGATATGCCATTAATTTTAATACTTATGTAAGTACCTTTAAATTTTAAATACTATATTATAATGTATTGCTTATTTTGCCCATTTTATACTACTTCTTGATTCTCCATTTTGAAAGACAAAGCTGTTAGTGCTACCACTCTGTTCTCTCCTGTCTCTCTCTCCGCCAGCTTCACTTTTATTTACTTATGGTTATTACACTGTGCCCTGCAACAACAGCATTCTGGGCTTTGTTCATTGTGTCCTGTTCGAAGGTTGAATTAAAGTTGGAAATTAATAAACAATATTTACACTTTTATCACTATGTAAAGAAATGTAACCCTGGCATAGTTCACTTTTTACTATGTGGTCTAATGCTACAACTTCAGGACCACTTGAAAAAGACTGCTCCTAGAGTCAAGAACAAATGAGCCCTGACTAAGTAGCTCAGTTGGTTAGAGCATCATCCTGATAACAGCATGGTGCGGGTTCCATTCCCAGTCAGGGCACATGTAAAAATCAACCAATGAATGCATAAATAAGTGGAACAATAAAAATCGATTTTTCTCTCTTGCTCACTTTCTAAAAATCGATAAAAATCAAATGAATTCTTGATTATACTCTGTAATTTCTAAACATCATGCCACATTCTAATTTAGTTCATAGTTAGGTCATGATTTTTTTTTTTTGCTTTCCAAGAAATTTTATCTTTTATTTTCTCACTCACCTACTTTCCTTTATCACCAAAATTTTCCCAAAATCTTCATGACACCATTCATTCTATCTAGTCCATATTTTTCTTCATAAGACCTTCTTCCTAAAACTCTGTCCTCCTGTGTCAATCTAGAAGGCTATTTAGGCTTTCTGAACAGCTGTTAACATGAGTCTTCTTTTCACTTTCCTTTTGGGTTGGCTCAAACTCTTCTTGAACTTCTGTCTTCCTTGTCCCTAGTTTATTAACATTTTGCCAGAGTACATCCTTAAATAACTACTTAAATGATGGTAAACAGAAGGTAAACTTTATAGAGCCATGCATATCTGAAAATTCTATCTTTAATGTACCTTCATAATTAATCATTTAACTTAGTAAAGAATTCTGGGTTAAAAGTTATTTTTCCTAAGAAAATTATAAAAACACCCAGCGTATAGTAGGACTAGTAACATGCCAGTATGACATTTATTTCTTTGAAGGTGACTTGTTTCTTCCCTCCCTCAGAAGCCATCAAAATTATCTCTTCATCCACAGAATTCTAAAATTTCACAATTGTCCTTTATACTCATTGTACTAGGTAATAAATAGGTGGATCTAAAGCCTGAAACTAGTATAAATTATTAACTCCCATCTCCAAAATCAACCGTGGAGAAACTGTAGAAGCTAGAGGGATATGTGGATTTCAGGAATCAAAATGAGAAAAACCCTGAGAAACTTGAAGGCTGACTTGAATCAGTGTATGGAGGGTGATGAAGATGAGGAGCTACAGACTGTGGCTGAGGACCCAAAAGCCTCAGTAAGGGGGCGAGTTGGAAGAAAGCTTTTCATATTCTGTTCTTGCCTAAAAAAATCCTCAGAGATACAAAACATCACTAGATTTGCCACATGTAAATATGCTACAAACTCTAGAAAAAGTACTAAAATCAACAGAAAAACAAAGCTAAGAGATGGTGAAAAAGATATAAAAAACAAAAGTGACCAAATACTTGGTGTTTATATTGTCAAAACACAATTTGAGGTCTGCAGAAAATGAGAATGTCTATTATAATCCACAATTAACATTCTAGAGCACCACATTTAATAAAATACAGAAAAATGTAAGAAAAAATGTAAGAAATAAAGATAAAATGTAAAGATAAAAAAGGTAGAATGTAAGAAAAAAGATAAATCAGCAGTTGACTTGAAATGTTAATAAATCCCTCTTAAAAAACAATAGACCAAAAATAGAAAATATGATAAGAAAAAAATACAATTAATAATGAGCTAATAAATGCAGAACCAGACATCTAGCTAAAAATAGACACAAATAGACATTGTATCACACTGGCAAAAATTTATGTGTAAAGAACAATTAGTTGAATATTTTAGTCTTTGTTAAGTCATACAGTCTCCATCACAACTACATACAATATGAAAATGAATGAGCATATAGCTGTGTTCCAATAAAACTTTACAGACACTAGATTTGAATGTCACAAAACATTAATCTTTTGATTTTTTTCATCCATTTAGAAGAATAAAAACTATTTTAGCTTTCGGGACATATAAAAACAGATAGCACTAAGTTCTATTTAGGCCAAGGCCATAGTCTGCCAACTCCTGTATCAGTTCGTCAAAGAAATCTCAATATTATCCATAGGAACACATTAAATAGACTATGTTCCCTACAATAAAATTAGAAACAACAATGAAAGAGTAGCTAATGTTTGGAAACTAAATTTTTTCATGTGTTTATTGATTTTTACAGAGAGGAAGGAAGGAAGGGCAGGGAGAGACAGAGAGAGAGGTAAACATCAATGTGAGAGGAATACCAATGGGCCACCTCCTATTCATGCCCCAACCAGGATCAAACCCACAACCTTGGTATGTGCTCTTATAAGGAAGAAAACCCCAAACTTCTGATGTTTGGACAATGTTCCAACCAACTGAGCCACACCAGCCAGAGCAGAAAACTAAATTTTTAAAACCACTGAATAATCCCTGAGTTAAAAAGGATTCTTTTAGATCATTGGGAAAAGGTAAAAATACTTGAATAAAATTAAAATGAAAATACAAATCCAAAACTTACGGGATCCAGCTTTAGTATTTCAAGATAATTGTAAATACCTGTATCAGGAAAACAGGAAATCTGAGAATAAAGTGAGTTAATTATACAATTCCATAGAGTTAGAAATAGAGACACAGAGAGAATCAAAATAAACACGAAGGAAGAAAAATCAGAAAAACAATGAATGAAACTGGGGACTAAAAAATTAATTAAAAAAGATTAATAAATACCAAAAGGTGGTTCTTTTATAACTTTAGTAACCTGGACCTGTGGCATAGCTGGTCAAGGGAAAAGAAACAAACAATTCAGAATAAAAAGAGAAATAACTAAAGACTACAGAGATTATAAATTAACATTAAGTATTATAAACTGCAGAAAAACAAGCTTATGAAATTAATAATGAATAAACAATGTAAAATTCCAAAATTACTGTGAGAGAAAATAGAAAACTTGATCTAACCATGAGAAATTACGGCAGTGATATGGACAAAATCCTCCCATCAGTCACTTCCAACCCCGGCCCAGATGACTTTACAGGTGAAATCAACCAAACTTTCAAGGAAAAAAGTTCCACAAAACAACAAAAACAAGTTAATCAATTCCTTTTTAAGAGGTTAGTGTAATCCTGATTACAAAAATAAAATTAGAAAATCACCGCTTTGCAACTATCATTACAATAATTCAGGCAAGCAAAAACTAAAATCAGGAAGCAAAAGTTTAAGAATTAAAATATTACTAACCTGGTCTCAAAGTATCACTCCACAAAATACTTATTAGTTACAAAGGAAAAAACATAAATTTAGAGTAGAAAACCTGGCAAAGATAATCTTAACCAAGTGACCAATGTTAGCACTGCAAGTAATAGGACAAATCAACATCCTCTGCCTTCTGGTACAACACAAGGAAAAGAACATAGTATCAACATTTACTCACCACTCTGAGTTAGGTATTTATACTAGTTATGCACGAATGCATAATGAATTATCCTAAAATTTAGCAGCTGAAAAAAAACAAGTATTTTTAAACTCAATTTCTTTGAGCCAGGAACCTGGGCACGGCTGAGCTGGGCCCTCTGGCTGAGAGTGTCTCACAGGCTGGAATCCTCTCACGGCTCAAAAGAGGAAGTAGAGGATCCACTCCCAAGCTCACTCAAGTATTACTGGCAGTGTCTGGTTTACAAATGGGTCTCTTCATAAGGTAGCTCAATAGCAGCTCACATTTATCAGAGTGAGCAAAGAGAAAGCAAGAGAAGCCATTCTTTTGAAACTTAATCCTTCAAGTCCATTTAAACCCATATTTTGCTATTTGTTGTCTCTGGTTCATCTGTTCTTTCACATATCCTAAATATAGATTAAAAGAACAGTTAAAAGATACAGTACCACATAGTCAGGTGGCTCAGTTGGAGCACTGCCCCATGCACTGAAAGGCTGCAAGTTCAATTCCTGGTTAGGAAACATATTTAGGTTGCAGGATCAATCCCTGGTCAGGGTATATATGGGAAGCAGTTAACTGATGTTTATATCTTACACATCAATATTTCTCTCTCTCTCAAAATCAGTGCCCATATCCTTGGGTGAGGATATACCACATAAACACTTACGAGAAAAATGGAATTAGACTTCTGGTCAAGATGGAGGCACAGATAAACATGCCTCACTTCCCCACATAACTATAGTAAAAAATACAACTAGACTACAAAACAAATATCCCCCAGAATTGTCAGAAAAATCAGGCTGTGTATAAATCAAACAATCAAGGATTTAAAGAAGCCACAGTTATCCAGACGGGTAGGAGGACAGAGACATGGAGACACGTAAACAGGCACAGGAGAGGCAGAGTGGCATAGAGAGGCACGGAGATAAAAACCAGTAGTTCCACATCCACATGTGGTAGATAAAAACTGTGAGGGATACCTTGGGAACCAAGGATCCTAGACCCAGACGAGACTACCCAGCCCAGGGTTCCAGTACCAGAAAGGTAAGTCCCCATAACTTCTGGCTTTAAATACCAGTGGGGGTTAAAGCACCATAAGAAACTGTGAGATTCTCAAGAGATCCCTCTTAAATGGCCCAAAATAGACTTAGGACTCAGGCAGACCCACCCCTCTAAACTTCAGCACCAGGGCAACAGCTGGAAGGGCATCAGTGTCATATGGGGAGAAAGTGAAGTGACTGGCATCAAGGCAAATTCTGGCAGCAGCTTCCTCCCGGGCAAAACTCTAGAGGCCAGGCACTGCCAGGGCCCCTCTCTAGGCCCTCTCCTACACAGAGCAACAGAGAGGTGACACTGGTTGCCCCACCCTGGTGATTACCTAAGGTTCCTTCCACCCTATTCAACTTAACAGGTGTGCTTTTCTATAACAGGCTACACCACTAAGCCAGGGAGTCAAAGCAGTTCTACCTAATACACAGAAACAAACACAGGGAGACTGCCAAATTGAGGAAACAAAGAAATATGGCCCAGATGAAAGAACAGAACAAAATTCCAGAAAAAGAACTAAATGAAATGGAGATAAGCAAACTTTCAGACGCACAGTTCAAAACACTGGTTATCAAGATGCTCCAGGAACTCACTGGCTACTTCAAAAGCATAAAAAATACCCAGGCAGAAATGGAGGTTGCACTAAGTGAAATAAAGAAAAGTCTACAGGGAACCAACAGTGGAGGGGATGAAGCCAAGAATCAAATCAACAATTTGGAAGACAAGGAAGAAAAAAAGCATTCAATGAGAACAGCAGGAAGAAACAAGAATTTAAAAAAACAACAAAAAAACCCCACCAAGGCTAAGGCTTAGGAACCTCTGGGACAACTTTATATGTACCAACATCTGAATCACAGAGTGGCAGAAGGAGAAAAGAGCAAGAAATTGAAAATTTATTTGAAAAATAATGAAAACTTCCCTGATTTGGTGAAGGAAACAGACATTAAAGTCCAGGGAGCACAGAAAGTCCTGAACAAGATGGATCGAAAGAGGGCCACACCAAGATACAACATAATTAAAATGCCAAAGGTTAAAGATAAAGAGAATCTTAAAAGCAGCAAGAGAAAAAGCAGCAAGAGAAAAAGCAGAGAGTTACCTACAGGAGAGTTCCCATAAGACTTTCAGCTGACTTCTCAAAAGAAACTTTGCAGGCTACAAGGGACTAGTAAGAAGTATTCAAAGTGATGAAAAGCAAGGACCAACAACCAAGATTACTCTACGTAACAAAGCTATCATTTAGACTAGAAGGGCAGATAAAGTGCTTCCCAGACAAGGTAAAGCTAAAGGAGTTTATCATCACCAAGCCATTGTTATATGAAATATTAAAGGGACTTATTAAAGAAAAAGATCAAAACTACAAACATTAAAATGGCAACAAATTCACAACTATCAACAACTGAATCTACAAAACAAACTAAGCAAACAAGCAGAATAAGAACAGAAACACAGAAATGCAGATCGTGTGGAGGATTATCATGTGAGGAGTTACCAGCTGAGGGGGAAAGAGGGAGGAGGGGGAACAGGTACCGGGATTAAGAAGTACAAATTGGTGGGTACAACATAGACAAGGGAATGTTAAGAACAGTATAGAAAATGGAATAGCCAAGAAATTAGATGCATGACCTAAGGACATGAACTATGGTGTGTGGAGGAGTGATTGCTGGAGTGAATGGGAGTACTGGGTGGAGGGGGACACAGGGAAAAATTGGGACTATAATTGCATAATCGATAAAACATATTTAAAAAAGAAAACTGGAATTACGATATTATACTCAGACAAAGTAGCCTTCTGGACAGGAACTATACTACTAGAGACAAAGATGTATATTCCAAATGAACAAAAACAAAGTCATTTCATCAAGGAAATATAAAAGTAAAATTCATAAAAATAAATGTACCTAATAACTGAGCTCCAAAATATGTAAAACAAAACCCAACAGAATTACAATAACAAATTAACAATTATGGATGGAAATGCCAATAATCCTGTCTTCTTTCAGAAATAGAATAGTAAGAAAATTATTAAGAATACAGAAGAAATGAATTTTCAGAATTATCTTACGATATAAAGCACTAGGCCTCAAAGGTAAACTATACATTCTTTTCAAATGTACACAGAACATTCTTGAAGACAGACCATATGCTTGACATTAAAACTAATTTTACGAAATGTAAAAGTAATGAATGATACAAAGTACATTCTCTGAGCAAAGTGGTATTTAAGAAAAAAACTAGTAAGAGAAAGATATCTGGAAATTAAATCTTTATTTATATTAAATATTCAAAAATGTTTAGAAATTATACCATACACTTATAAATAACAATGGTTCAAAAGAGAACTCACAGAAATAGAAAATATTTAGAACTAAGTAAAAACCCAGTATATCAAAATTTGTGGGATGTAGTAGAAAAAATTAAAAATCTGAATAGCCCAATATCTGTTTTTTAAAACTGAATTTATAATTAAAAACTTTCTCATAAAGGAAACGTACCCACAAATAGCTACAATAATGAATTCTTGCAAACATTTAAGGAAGAAATAATACTAATTTTTTGGTGGGGGGGGGGAATTGTTTATTTTAAAATTACCTTCCCGACAAACCGTGAAACACTTGGAAAATAATACTAATCTTATACATACTGTTTTTAAAAAGGAGGAGGAAATCCTTTCCAACTCACGTCAATTTTGGTCATCTGAGAGTTTCTGTCTTTCAAGGAATTTGTACATTTCATCTAAGTTACTTACTATTTCCCTCCTACTTTCTTGGGGTTTACTTTACTCTGAATAAAAAGGAATAGAAAAAAAAAACTTTGGGAATGCTGCTAAAGCTGTGCTTGGAGGTAAATTTATAGCATTAAATGATTGCATTAAAAATATCTCAAGGCATAATGCTAAGTATGGTGAAAACTTGTAATAATTTTCATGCACTGCTAGACAGTAAACTGCAACTATCTAGTAAAGCTGCACATGTGCATTACCATTATGCCCCAGTAATTTCTCTTCTGGTGTGGTAGGAAGTCTTCTAATATGGTCTCCAATGATCTCCACTAGCTAGTATTCATACCCAGGTGTAACTCTCTCCCTGTAAGCAACTTACTTCTAAAAACAGAATAGAGCAAAAGTGATAAGATACCTTTTGATACTGAGATTAGGTATTAAATGACTGACTTCAGCCTAACTCTTAATTTGTCCTTTTTTTTTAATTACTTGGGAATAGCACATTGCTGAAGGAAGATGCCCTACAGAGAGACCCACATGGCAAGAAATTGAGGGCAACCTGCACCAACAACCAGTGAGGAAGTGAGGCCCTCATCTCAACAACCCAGGAGAACCTAACTCCAGTCGACAACCATTTTGAGTGAGCTTAGAAGCAGAGTTCATCTCCAAAAGATGACTGCAACATCTATCAACACCTTGATAGCAGCCTTGGAAGAGCCCCAGAGTCAGAGGACCCACCTATGCCACATTTAGATTCCTGGCCCACAGATATTGTGAGATAAATCTAAATAATAATAAATGCTGTTTTAGGCTGCTACAAAAAACAAACAAACAAACAAACGAGTCAAGAAAAAGAAATGAAACCCCAAATAAATACAAGAAATAATAAAGAATGAAACAATCAAATAGAAGTCAGCCAATACAGAAAGTAAAACCAAAAACTGGCTTTTGAAAATTATCAGTAATATTAAAATCCTCTAGTTAGACCAATCAGGGGCAGGGGAAAAACACGAATTACCAGTATCAAGACTGAAAATTCAGCTCTGGCTGGTGTGGCTGAGTAGATTGAGCACCAGCCTGTGAACCAAAGGATTACTGGTTCAATTCCCAGTCAGGACACATGCCTGGGTTGAGGGCCAGATCCCTGCTGGCAGGTGTGTTGAGAGTCAACCAATGTATGTATCTTTCACACATCACTGCTTCTTTCCCTCTCTTTCTCCTTCCCTTCCTCTCTCTCTAAAAGGAAATAAATACGATCTTAAAAAAAAAAGACTAAAAATACAGAAATCATTACAGATCCAAGGGAAATTAAAAGGACAAGGAAATTCTATGAACAAATTTATGCCCATAACAACGTAGCTGAAACATACAAATTCCCTGTAAGATACAAATTCAACATCCATTCATGTTACCAAAAAATAGCAAATGAGATATCAAAAGGAATTTTCTGAATCTGAAAAGAAGGCATGCTACGGCCCTAAGCTGACTGAAAATGTTTTCCTATCTTCAAGAAAATTCCAACCTGAAAAAATGATTGTAATTCTCTCTCATAGGGTACATATGCAATAGACTGAACACTAGCAAAATTAGAAGGTTTAGGTTCCAATATATAAGTTTGCCACCTAACTGTGTGGCAATTTGGTGTTCATTCATCAGGTATTTTGAAGAACTTATTATGTCAAACACAGGAAACAAAGTATCAAAAACCCTGCCCTTATAAACATTCTAGTGAATCACTTTATCTCTAAAAACAATTCAGTTTCCTTTCTCTAAAATAACAGTTTTCACATTTAAGGGCATTTTTATATTAAAAAAGAAATCCATATTACTTTTCTGAACCCAGGAAAGAACCTTATGGAACATAACCTGAAATCCACTCCTGGCAACAGCTCATAACCTGAAATCCACTCCTGGCAACGACTAGAACTAATTTGTTGTGTCATATTCAGACAGCACACAGAGGAAGATAAGTAACTGATGTTTTTGAAAGACTTATTTAAATTCACTAATTTTGGTTTCTATAATCTATGAGCCTTACTGGTTGGTCTATTACTTGGGACCCAAGTAATAGAACTTCTTATGAGAAATCTCTTCATATAACAAATTTACACACATCTGCAATATTTAAGTTATAAAAACACAGACTACCTAGTGAATCAACTAATCAATTTATCTTTTCTTCAAAGTAGAATCTGATCTTTGTTTTTAACGTGCCTGCTGCAAAACAGGTGGTCAGAAATCCAAATCATGTATTCAAATACAGTTCCTGTGTCTAACATTCAAATTTTTTCTTTTATTTATCATCTAAATACATTTTTCTCCACAAGAAACAGGCATGGCAATCCTTCAGGCATAATTCTTCAACTCCAAAATGGTAAGTTTTTTAAATGTCTTATGCATTCATTTTCTCCAGAAAAGCTCTAGAATTACATTTCTGATAAGACCAAAGCATTTACTTTAAGTATCCCTTCCTGCAGTTCCTGATCTCCTAGTATCATACCCAAATGAGAAAATGACTTAAGAAACCTGACAATTCCACTGCTGGGATTATACCCTAAGAACCTGGGAACACCAAATTCAAAAGAATCCATGCACCCCAATGTTCACAGCAGCATAATTTACAATAGCCAAGTGCTGAAGGCAACCTAAGTATCCATTAGTAATGAATAGATAAAAATCTATGGTACATTTACACAGTGGAATTCTATGCAGCAGAAAGAAAGAAGGAGCGCTTACTCCTACCCTTTGCAACACTGTGGAAGGAACTGGAAAGCATTATGGAAGTGAAGTAAGACAGGCGAAATAAGACAGACAAATACCAAATGAGCTCACCTGTAAGTGGAACCTAATCAACAAAACAAACAAGCAAGCAAAACATAACCAAAGACAGTGAAGTTAAGAACAAACTGACAGCAACTAGAGATGAGGTGGGAAGGGATAATGGAGGGAAAAGTTGGGAGGGGTTTCCAGGACCATGTATAAAAGACACATGGACAAAACCAAAGGGGGTGGGAGGTGGGGATGGCTGGGGTGGAGGGTAGTGGTAGGGAAAATAGAGACAACTGTACTTGAACAACAATAAAAATAAACAAATAAATAAAAGAAGATGACTTAAGTATACCAGAAAAAAAGGGGGGAACCCACCAAAGAGGCTCCCCCATTTATTTTCTAGTCTGAAAATATGTTCAAAGTTTGCCAAAGCAAGCTAATTCCACCAACTTTGAAAGACAGTACAAGCAGTAGTTCTCAGTTATGTAATTTTGGGCATACTATTGTTAATCAATTTTAAATGCTCTATGCTGTACTTATGCTTATTTTTAAGGTGTTTTAAGAATATGAGCACCACCATCAGGCCCAATTAAGTACAAATGTGGAAGTGTAGAAACAAAGAAATGATAGGCAAAAAGTGGTGTAACAACTTTACACAAAATACATGTAAGAAAAACATGAATTATTTCTTTCTATTTTCTACAGTGATCTGAACTTAGTGGCTTCTAGAACTAAGTTCTCAATTCAGCTATACCAAACACCAAACTGCTAAGGAAACTTAAAACACCCATTTATATTTTTAAAGCCTCACATTGATGAGTACTTGATTTATATGTTAGAATCTAATAAATGGGGAGACTTTGATAAAACTAAAATGACAAACTTACTAGAATTGTTATTGTGAAATAATTACCCAACTCTCCCATTGTTCACCTTTTAAACAGAAACTTCATTACTGGCAGCTAGGTATAGTGGGGGAAAAAGTCAGGCTATAGAACCAGGAGGACAGGGAATGGAACTCTGGTGTGCCATACCTTGCATAAAAACTTTCTGAATCTATTTTGTTAATCTTTAAAATGGGAATATTAATACCTACCTTGAAGAACTGTTATAATAATTAGTGAAAACACATGTAAAGCAGCTGACACATAGGAGGAATTGAAAGAACTTCAGCTGCTGTTATAATTTTATTACTTATAGGCACACATACAAGAAAATATTTAAAAAGGACATGATAGCAAAACAAATCACAACCTAGATTACATTTAACTGCTAAAACTAAATGAACACACACCATGATCGTTGAAATAATACTCTGGGCCAAACTTTTTCTTCACATTTTAGATACACAAGATAATATTGTAGTTCTACTTAATAAATATGTAAAATCCAAAATTAGCTATAGGAACACTTATTTTGGAGCTAAGTAAAAGTAAAATACTATTATAACACAGTAAAACATGTAAGTTTATGAACAGGTGAGATGATTTCACCATTGGAAAAAAATGCCAAAACTAAGATTAAAAATGCTTATGAAAGGATAGTAAAAGAGTCCTACCTTTAAACCGACTGCTATATCTGTAACAACACTGTATGGAAAAAGTAAAAAGAGAAAATGGAAAACAAAGTTAGAGAACAAGTTTTTAAAAGGCAGATAATAAGATTAAAGAAAAAAGAAAAAGCATTATAACAACAAATAATAAAAATAAGAATGTGATGAGTTGTGAAATGTTAATACAAAGAAAAGTGATGGGACAGTCTAGCAACAGCAGAGTGTAAAAGCCAAGCTTCAATAGAAATGTAAGAAACAATAAATCAAATTCTCTTTTAGTATTTAGAAAAGCATTTAAAAAGTATAGTTGTCCTTCATAAAAATGAAGCATTTACCTCTTTTTAACAAGTCCAAATCAAAACTTAAAATCACCAAAGTTCATTCCCCTACATCACTGGTATAAAATGATCATGTTTAAATTTTTAAATGAATCAAAACCAGTGAGTGGATTTACAGAAGAAGAAGGCATTTTTGCAAATTTGCATCTACCACCCCAAAAAGCTCACCAAATACAGCTAAGATAGTCTCTCAAAACACATCAAATTTCACACATCAAAATTTTCAAAGATTTCCTTTAGAAAAAAATTCTACCACATCACAATTGTGTTAGGGGAATCACTTCATAGATTATGTAATTGTCTAACCACTATGCTGTACACCTCAAACAAACACAAAATTTAAAAAACATTAATAGTAAACTTAATTTTAAATTAAACTTATGTTTAAGTAAAAGTTAACTATGAAAAAACTGTTTAAATGTAAATTATCTCAGGAGGAAATGAACACACACACACACACACACACACACACGACAGTTGGGATGTGAGGAGGAACTAGAAAGATATGTTGACTAGAAAGTTTGTTGTTTTTTAACTATTCAATATAACGAAAAAGGACCTTTTTCAGACTGTGGGAAAATGTAGAAATTTAACTAGCCTCCTGAAAACCAAAAGTCACTGTGTTCAAAACCACATTCCTTAACACCAAGGTGTAAAGACCCCTATAAAGTCCTGCCAAACAAAAATCCATCTCTTCTACCCCCAAATAAACTGTCTTCAATGAGGTTTGTCTCCATGCAACCAAAAGAAAGGTGTAACTAAATTCTACCTATTGTTAATAACAGATCACAATATCATCATTACTTAATAATAGTAAACATTTATGACTTGCACTGTTTATCATGCAAATGTAAGTTTTAAATGATAACCAAGTAAACTTACTTTTCCTTACAGTGTTTTGAAACCTGAAATTTAATTGATAAAATTTAAATGTGATAAATAACTGATGATTGTGCATAAAAAAATAAGACTGTAATACACTGTGGTATTTGTTCTGTTGCAAAGAGTAAATCGTGTACCTACGTGAACTCTCAAATGAACTTACCTTCCAGTATCTTATTGCCCCCCATACTTAAGTCATTAAACTCATTCTTAGTTCTAAAACCACATACAAAGTGAGGAGAATTGACTTCTTAAAACACTGTCCAAGACACTAAGTTTGCACTTCATATTATCCAAGAGTTAGACAAGATGCATAACCCAAGAGCCCTCTATATAATCACTATAAATGTTCCAATACAAAAAGCTAACCTGCTTCCATATCTCAAATCAAACCATCTCACAATTCACTACACATAATGATACTAATTTCACAGTCTTCCTAGCTAAATAGAGACCAGCAAAAGTAAGGCCTGTTTTGAGTGTGGTTGGTAGGGTAATAATATGGGTGTAATAATTTAGTTTTAATTTGAACATTTTACCTAAAATGTCACATGGTGTGCTTAAATGTGATATTATTATGTTACAGAATTACATGGTTAGGATTTTGTAATAAAAGATATCGTAATAAAAAAAGAGTGTTATTTGTGCTAGACCTTGTGGCATAATTACACACATTTAAATAGCAAAATTTTGCACACATATAAAGTGTAACTGAATAAGATGATGTGAAATGAGTTTTCAACAAAAATTTTAGAGAAGTTTCAATTAAAGAAAAAATACTTCAAAGAATATCCAACCATAAATGAAACGTAAAACTTAACTCTAATGTTTGTAGCAGTGTGCAATATGCATTCAAATGAGTTAATCCAATAAATCATATAAACTTAATATTATGAAACTAGAATAAATGAAATCTAATGAAGGCGAAAACTGTTTTAAGATTCTATCGTCTTTACACAGCATGACAATAATCATCAACTACATGGCAACACGTACCCCGGCTTTTACTGTTCAAGCAAGTTCTACATATTCTACAATCGAAGGGTTAACAGAAACCTTGTCATCAAAATCAAGTGGAAGTCCAAACAAAACCTCGAATGCCTAGTGGGAATAAATAAGTGGACTTGCAGGTTCTAACAGACCTGGAGATTTTTTAAAAAACTCTCCATGTACACACACCACGACCTTCAATTAAATCCCGAAGATCCTCATCCAGTTGTTTCCTTAAACATTAAGATACCTGTCGGGTTCCACCCCGCACCACTGGATCCCCAAAGGAAATATTTATGTCGGTAGTTCTAAACCTTTTCATTTTGCTTACAGACCTCATTATCTCTCGGAGCGTTTTGAAGGCTCCCCGAAGATTGCATTTACACGGTATTTCATATACATGACAGGGAATACACGGAGCTGGGGGCGGAGGGGGGCGTCCGCGGCCAGCAAGCCCAGACGCCCGGTGTACAGAAATCGTTAACACAGTTCCTAGCACGAGTCCGCGGACCTCTGCCGGCTTCCCGGCTTTCCGAGACCGCGCGTGGAGCCCTGGCTTCGGGACCAGGTCGCCGCCCAGACGTGCACCGACGCGTGCACTCGCCGTCCGCCAGTCCAGTCCGCGGCCACTCGCCTCCCGGGCTGGGGAAGCTCCGGCGCTCGCCCCACCTCACCGGTAAACAGCAACACCCCAAGCAGAAAGACGCCCGCCCCGAACGCCGAACGCCGCCTCCGCCTCCCCCAGCGTCGCGCACCATTTTCTGAGAGGAAGTGTCGGGAGACCGGGCAGGGCTCCCCGACCCGCGGGGAGAGCGGCCCGCGGCTCGCGGCAGCGACGCCGGGCTTTCCTCCACTTCCCGGTGTGCGGGTGAGAGGGGCGGATATTCCGGGGGCGCCCCGTGGGGGCAGGCGAGGCTGCGGCGGCCCGCCCCTCCGCAATTGGAGCGCCCCAGGAGGCGCCCGGAAGCCCCTCCGTCGGGCTTCGCCGGGCCGCTCCTCCTGCCGCCGGTGCCGCGCCCAGCTCCCCGGCCTCGTCATGTCCAGACGAAAGCCGAAAGGAAGCGGGGCAAACGCCGCCGGGCGAGGGGACCCCACCTCCGAGCACTTACCCATCCATGGCCCAGACGGAGGAGCGCACAGTGCGGGGACTGACTGGCTCACCACGAGCAGAGGGAGAGAGTGGCAGCAGCACGGCGGCTCCCTCCAGGGAACGGCAAGCGGTGTCTCTCCACAGCCCCGGCCGGTTAGAGGTGGAAGGAGAGTGGGAAACAGGGGCGGAAACCAGGGACGCTCCCGCCACCGCCGCGCCCCCGCCTTCCCCCACCCCGCAAGCGCGTCCCCGCCTCGCCTCACCCCGCCCCTTAGTGTCACCGCCCTCCCTTGGCCCCGCCCCCGGCCGCCCTCTGGCCCGGCTTCAGAGCGCCCTCTTCCGGTGGTCTTCTGAAGACCCCGCCTCCTGCTCCTCATCCGGGGAGCGTGTCCTGTCTTCCTTCTGCGTTCACGGGAGCGCGCTCCTTGTGCTTCCCGCTTCACCGCCCCGCCCGCCTTCCCTCCCACGGGATCCGCTGGCCTTTGGGCTTTTTCAGAGCAGGCCACCTGGCTTAGATAATTCTCTACCGGCGGGAAAAGTGTTGGAACCCGACTCTGGAGAGTAGGTAAGAATGTCCCACGAGAACTTCCGGACGGTGGTGTAATTTCCCGGGGTGGGCGAGGCTGTCGGTGCCTCGGCCTCAAGCACGAAGGCCAGGCTTCGACTGTCGTTCTTGGAGTCCAGGGCGCTGCAGTTCGAGGAAGCCCGGGCTCGGGACCCCCAGCCTGGGTGAATTCCAGCCAGTGCAGGACCTCCAGTTGCCCAGTAGCCGTTGACTCTGGGACCCGCGCCGGCCTCATGGGTGTTTTTGGTATTAAAATGAATGAGATTCAAAAGCTGCTCCGAATTTGAGAACACTAGATTTTTTTTTTTTTTGGTACAGTTTTAGTCTCGGGGTTTTTTTCGACCTGACAGTCTGGGGTTGAATTTATAGGAAACATTCACTACACAATATGAAATGGCCACTCTAATGCCAGCATTTTATAAAAGTTTTTCACTTTTCTCCATGTAAAAAAAAACAAACATCAAAAGCCTATGAGAGTGAGTACCGTTTTCAGATAAAGATTTAGACACAAATACAGTGATTTGCCCATAATTTCACAGCCACTAGAGCCCTTTCCTCTAGTTTGAGCAAAATAATACACATATAATTTTATGTAAAAAACAAGCGAGTTGCCAATATATACATGTATGCAAGTTGACGATATTGGTACCTCTTTTTCCTCTTATATTCTGTTTAGTCCTGAAATTGGATGAATTTTCAATTCACAGATCACCAAAACGTGAGGCACTAGATGCTGTCCTCTACCAAATTCTTAACCTCCTACAGAAGGGGCTGCTCCCTCTCTGCCTCATTTGAAAAGCAAGCCAAGAGCCCTGGCTGGTGTGGGTCAGTGGATTGAGTGGCGGCCTGCGAACTGAAAGGTAGCTGGTTGATTCCCAGTCAGGACACATGCCTGGGTTGCCGGAGCCAGGTTCCCCTGTCCCATCGTTGTTTCTCTCTTCCTCCCTTCCCTTCTTTCAAAAAATAAATTTACTTACTTTAAATAAATACATTTTTAAAAAGCAAGTAAGGAGAATCTCAGGTAACAAGATATCTCTGTCCTTAATAATATGCTGCTTTTAAGTAAGTGGGTGTTACTAAAATGATTCAAACCAGCCACCCATCATTCAGTCAATATTTACTGGGTGTTTACTATGTGCCAGGCACTGCAGGGGTACCCAAGAGTATCAGGTACCAGCCTTCGTGGTTGAATGGATTCCATGTTCACCCACATGACTTGGCTTGGCATGAAAGCTTTATGTTATAACACTACTGGCTTCTTGATGGTGAAGAAGGTAACACATTCTGTATTTGCTAATTGCTCTATACTTTCAAAATGTGAGACAGGTATAATAATTTAGTTTACAAACTTTACAACATTTTGCCTTCCTTCTGTTTTTATTCTGATTTGTCTAAGTAATTCCTCCGAAACACCTTCATCAGATAAAGACAACATCCCACCACCACCGACTATTACTGTTTAGACAAAATACAAACTTTGAGCATTTGCCTTAAGGCATTCCAGTATGCAGTGGTAGTTAATATTTAACCAGCATTACCCTACTCATGTTTACACTTAAGAGTTCTCAAGATATAAAAGTAATACCAAAATGCCAATTTAGGTTAGAAATAAGACCAGTTTTTAGGTAAATCTAGGATGTAGACATTTTGATACCATTTTATCCCACGACAAATATAAAATCGTAATTATTAACCCATGTTCCCTAAAATACAAACATTTGAAATTATACTGAGTGAGACAAGCTAAACTCAAAAGGTTCCATACTGTTTGACTCCATTTATATAACATTTTCAAAATGACAAAATTAAAGAGTTGGACAACAGGTAAGTGGTTGCCAGGTGTGGGAGGATATGGAGAGACAAGGGGATGGGTATGACTACAAGGGGGATGTTTGTGGTAATAAAAGAGTTCTGTATCTTGATTATGGGATATAAGGTATAATTATGTTTATACATATCTACACATGAAAAAATTGCATAGAATTTCAGATACATGAGTGCATATAAAATTGGCAAAACTTCAGTGAGATTTGTGGATTGTACCAATGTCAATTTCCTGTTATAGTTATTAAGATTTTACCATTTGAAGAAACTGGTGAAGAGTGCACAGAACCTTGTTGTACTACTTTTTAAACTTCTGTGAATCTGTAAGTATTACAAAATAAAATAAGAAATCTTGCAGAGTGTTTCCTTAATACTTGTTTGTTCAATAGATAAGCAATAACAAACTTCAAAGGTTTAAGGAAAGTGTGTGGGATTATAACTCATATTTTTCACACTATATCACCTTGGTAAATCAAAGGAGGTTATTAAAACACCTGACACACACTAAGTCTGACAGACTTCATCCAGCCTGTTGAATTATGTGTCTTTCTTCAAAGTCCTTCCCAGCATCTCCTCCATACTCACTGACCTCTCCACCACAATGAGTCATATCCATTTTCCTCATCCTGTGAGTGGCCGTAATGTAATCATCTCTGTGTGAAGCTCCTACCTTGTCCAGTGCCTGGCTCAGAGAACTCCAGTGTTTGCATTAAAGGTGCCACCTCCTGTTGCTGTCGTGTAGTAAGAGTCAACGGCCCGTGCCAATTTTCTGGAGCACTTTTCTGAAGAGGGGAGAGGGAGAATTCCTTTCCTATATTTTTGTCTTATATCACCAAGGTTCTCAGTTTTTAATGTAACAGCCTTTCCCATTTTTATTCACAGAAAATCCTTTAAGATTTAGGCATGAGTTTGCATAGCTAGGCCAGGGAACAGTCTGAGTGGAATCACTGTATCAGTCCCCATTATAACTTAGCTTTCATCCTTTTTTTTTTAATGGAGGCTTTGTAAAAAAATGTATTGATTTGAGAAAGAGAGAGAAAAACGTCTGTATGTTGTTTCACTTGTTTATACATTCATCGGTTGCTTTTTGCATGTGCCCTGACTGGAGATCAAACCCACAACCTTGGTGTATAGGGACAACGCCCTAACCAACTGATCTACCTGGCCAGGGCAGCTCCTACCTTTAAAACTGGTACATTCCACTTTCTTCTCTGAGGGTGGGTTCTTAACTAGGTGTTTCCTTGATCCCACTTGGCAGTAATCTCTTGGAAATAGAGTTCATCACACTTCATGTATGCTTGAATATATTTGATCTTGCTTAATTTCAAGCAGGCTCCCCCACCACTTCCACAAAGAGACTCCTATTAACTAACATTATCAAAGAACTAGAAAAAGGGCACAATTTGAGTTAAGTAGGGTAACACCTCTGCCTCAGCATTAAAGTGAAAAGGATTGCATGGTGGCTAAGAGTGTAATCTAGAACCGGATTTGCTAGTTAGAATAAAAAACCCGAGTGTAGCATTACACTGCCCTGTCCTGGCTTCTGGTAGAGGGGGACTTCCCAGCCATTGCTATCCACTATGAATTGCCACAGGAGGAGAGGTGCTCCTGCTATCAGCAGTTTAAAGATTTCCAACCGTGAAATCTTGTGGCTATCAACCTGTTCAGCTGAGGCAAGGACATCGAGTTGTCGAATATTGCCTTTAACAGAGACATGCACAAGTATTCTGACACCTACCTGCATCATGTGGCCAGAGCAGGCCATTGTGGCACCAAGGGATTGGCCATCATGTTTGTGTCAGGTGAGAATGATGCGAAGGTCCATCCTCGGTGATAGGCAAGATCACTTTGAGGTCAATATTAGTGAGCCACTTAATAAGATAAACATTTGCATTGTACAGACATGGTAGAGGACTCACCTGCCCATTCTGAATGTGTCCTTCTCTGTCCCTCTTCTGGAGATGACACCAGGCATGGAGTGAAGGAGGCACTACTGTCACCTACCCCTGATGATCCCCATCCCATGGCTTCTGTCTTGCATCACCACCCCTCCTAAAACTGCACTTCCTGATTTGTCAGGATTATTTTGAACAAAACTGAAAAAATTAAAAATGTTTATAGACCGGCACTAGCTAAAAGTGAGCTAGGAAAAGTTACTTAACCTCTCAGTGCTGCAGCTTCCTGAACTATAAAGGGTGGGGGAGGAGCAATAGTACTTTTCTAATAGCTTTGTGGGAAAGTTTAAGTGAATTGATACATAACAAGTATACATGGTAAGTGATTGACGTGTTTATGCTTATCATTATTTCATATTACTATTATGAGCTTACAAAGCAGCAGAATCCCCTGAGGATATGACCATGGATCAGCACCAGCTGATAATGTAAACTGCTAGTCCTTAACAAGAAAAAAATCAGTCCTTAACAAGAAAAGTCCTATACAAGAGTGGATCAGTCAAGATGGCAGCATAAGTATATATGGCTTGCCTCCGTACACAACCACATCAAAGTCATAACTAGCATATAGAACAACCATCACTCACAACCAACCATCAGCAATCAAGTTGAATGGAAGTCTGACAACTACAGAATTAAAGAAACCGCATCCATCCAGACTGGTAGGAGGAGCAGAGACATGAAATGGGCTGGTCCCAGATCCACGTGTGGTGGATAAGAATTCAGGAGGGATATCTCAGTAATGAGGAGTCTCAGTCCTACACCAGGCCCCCCAACCCAGGGTTCCAGTGCCAGGAAGATAAGTCTCCATAACTTCTGGCTGCAAAAACCAGTGGGGATTGAGTCAGTGGAAGAAACTTCTGGGGTCCTAAAGCAGTTCCTCTTAAAGAACTCACACATGGACTTACTCAGACTAACTCCCTCTGAGCTCCAGCACCAGGGTAGCAGCTTGAAAGATACCAGTGGCATACACAGAGAAACTGAAGTGTCTGGCATGAAGGTGAGAACTGGGGGACAGCTTTCTCCCAGAAAGAACGTTGGGCAGAAACCAATGCCCCTTCTCTGAGCCCTCCCCCAACAAAGCCACAGACCTGGCAGGTGGGTGCCATATCTGAGACTCCATCAACCTGGCTAACACTGTTTGTCCTGCCTTGTAGTTCCCCTGAGACTCATACCCATCTAACTTACAGGGCCCACTCAAGGTGTTAACAGTGACTTTTTGATATGAATGGTTGGTCTTGTCTCATGTTGCACAATTTCCTAAATCCTCTCAAGCAACTGTCAGCCTCAGTGAGCCCCCAGCCTCCATACCTCTTGCTAAGTAGCTCCAGGCCTGGCACTAACAGCAGCCAGCCTAGATTCACAGCTTGGCTTCACTTGCAAATCTCCAGGCCCAGCACCAGTAGTAGCCATCTCAGATTGCTTTATAGCTCCGTCAGGGTGGACAGCTACACACCACAGTGGAGCACCACCACCCTACCCCTGTACAGCTGATCCTCCACAGAGGGCAGAGATTGGTGGTCAGTGGTTGCAGCCAGTCCTTGTGGTTGACTAGTCTGGATAAATCCCTCATATTGACCTGCCAACAGCAATCAAGTCTCAACTACAAGAGGAGGGTGTACTCAGCCCACATGAAGGGCACAGCTCAAGGACCCAGCTTGGGTGATAGGGGAGGTTACACCACTGGGCCCTATAGGACCCCTACTATATTAGGCCACACTACCAAGACCTGGAGTCAAAGCAGTTCTATCTTAGAGATAGAAACAAACACAGGGAGGCTGCCAAAATGAGCAGATAAAGAAACATGGTGCAAATGAAAGAACAGAACAAAATTCCAGAAAAAAACAAACAAAATGGAGAGAAGCAATCTATCACTTTTTACTGAACTTATTTTTAAAAAGAAATTTTATATCACTATTATAAATGGAAAGCCAATGTCATGTGCTATGAGAGTTATCACTAAATACAATGTAAACAGTATTAAATTCTAGCTAGATACTACTATCTGTTGAAGGCCCTGGGCCAGAGACCTGTCTCTTCTTTTGATAAAAGGGAGATTACCAAGTTTAAGTGTAAAAGGCATACTTGTACCAAAAGGAAACTTTGCTTCTATTTCCAGTGTTAAGAAAGAGACACCAGGCCCAAAAGGGAGTCACTGTGCTAAACCCCACACCAGCAGCCTAAGACTTAATCCTAATCTAATTGCTGTTTCAAGTACTCCCAAGAACTTAACCTTTAACCAATCAACCTGGAATTACCTAGTCAGCACTAGTGACGTAATTGNACTGAACTTATTTTTAAAAAGAAATTTTATATCACTATTATAAATGGAAAGCCAATGTCATGTGCTATGAGAGTTATCACTAAATACAATGTAAACAGTATTAAATTCTAGCTAGATACTACTATCTGTTGAAGGCCCTGGGCCAGAGACCTGTCTCTTCTTTTGATAAAAGGGAGATTACCAAGTTTAAGTGTAAAAGGCATACTTATACCAAAAGGAAACTTTGCTTCTATTTCCAGTGTTAAGAAAGAGACAC
The DNA here is from genome assembly GCF_014824575.4 of Sturnira hondurensis. Lineage (NCBI taxonomy): Eukaryota > Metazoa > Chordata > Mammalia > Chiroptera > Phyllostomidae > Sturnira > Sturnira hondurensis. The sequence goes on from NW_028095197.1 coordinate 19,716,391, forward strand.
CAGGCCCAAAAGGGAGTCACTGTGCTAAACCCCACATCAGCAGCCTAAGACTTAATCCTAATCTAATTGCTGTTTCAAGTACTCCCAAGAACTTAACCTTTAACCAATCAACCTGGAATTACCTAGTCAGCACTAGTGAAGTAATTGCCAGATAAAACCTTGCCCTTCCCTTTAGGGTGATCTAGCCAGAAACAGTACATCCTTTACTACGAATTTCCTTTTTCTGTCCCTTTTTCTCCTTTGCAAATTTTCCTTTTTCTACATTTCAGCAGAACTCTTTTCCACTTTGTAAAGTTTATATCGGAATTATGGCAACTTCCTCTGATAAATTAGAAGATCTAGTTTTAGTTCCAGTAATAATTATCTTTAAATTTTAAATAGCATACTTAAATCATCAACTTCAGAAGCAAATATGTACAGGTATAAGCAGAAGTAGGTTTATTGATGACAATAAAGAACTCTGTGCCAGTCTTGGCTGGTGTGACTCAGTGGATTGAGTGCTGACCTGTGAACCAAAAGGTCACCAGTTTGATTCCCAGTCAGGACACATGCCTGGATTGCGGGCCAGGTTCCCAGTTGGGGGCACGCAAGCAATGTTTTTCTCTCTCTTCCCCTCTCTCTACAAATAAATAAAATAAAATAAACCCTCTGTGCTCAAGCCAAATTGTGCCTGAGTATAACAAGAACACTACAGAAAAATAATGTAGACTGGCAATCTGAACACTTATGAGGTTGTACCTATGCCATCATGACATTGTTTTCAGTTAGTAAAGCTATTGTAGACTTCTGGCCAAGATGGAGGCATAGGTAGACATATTGTGCCTCCTCACACAACCAGAAGAACAACAATAACAAATTTAGAAACAAAAAACAGCCAGAACTGACAAAAAATTGAACTGTATGGAAGTCTGACAACCAAGGAGTTAAAAAGAAACATTCATCCAGACTGGTAGGAGGGGCAGAGACAGGCATCCAGGCAGAGAGGACTGCAAAGTGGCGGCTGTCAGACCGGCTGAGGTGGTGGCTGGTGGACCCGGTGGTCCCACATTTGCGTGCAGATACATTGGGAGGAACAACTGGAGAGTGAGACAGACCAAGCAACCCCAGGTTCCAGCACAGAGAAGTAAAGCTTCCAAGCCTCTGACTGAAAAAACCTGTGGGAGTTGAGGCTGCAGCAGGAGAAACTCCCAGCCTCGCTGGAGAGTTTATTGGAGAGACTCACAGGGTCCTAAAACATACACAAGTCCACCCACCCAAGAATCACCACCAGAAGGGCCCAGTTTGATTGTGGGTACTGGGGGCAGTGACTGAAAACTGTCAAGAGAACTGAGCGGGCCGCAGTGTTCCCTCTTGGGCCCCTCCCCCACTTACAGCGCTACAATGCAGGTTAAGTGGGTTGCTCTGCCCTGGTGAATATGTAAGGCTCCACTGCTTACAATGTAATAGGAGCACAGAGACAAAAAAAAATATGGCCCAAATGAAAGAACAGATCAAAGGTTCAGAAAAAATACAACTAAGCAATGAAGAGATAACCAACCTATCTGATGCATAGTTCAAAACACTGGTAACAGGATGCCAACAGAAATGGTTGAATATAGTCACAAAATAGAGGAAAAAAATGAAAAATGAAATAAAGGAAAATATACAAGGAACCAACAGTGACAGGAAGGATACCGGGACTCAGATCAATGATTTGGAGCAAAAGGAAGAAATAAGCAATCAACCAGAACAGAATGAAGGAACAAGAATTCAAAAATATGAGAAGAGGCTTAGGAACCTCTAGGACAACTTTAAATGTTCCAACATCCGAATCATGGGTACCAGAAGGGGAAGAGCAAGAAATTGAAAACTTATTTGAACAAATAATGGCAAAGGAAATAAACTTCCAGGAAGTTCTGGAAGGCCAAGGAGTCCTAAAGAAGGTGGACCCAAGGAAGCACACACCAAAGCACATCATAATTACATTACCCAAGATGAATGATAAGGAGAGAATCTTGATAGCAAGAGAAAAGGAGACAGTTACCTACAAAGGAGTTCCCATAAGACTATCAGCTGATTTCTCTGAAGAAACCTTACAGGTAAGAAGGGGCTGGAAGGAAGTATTCCAAGGCATGAAAGGCAAGGACCTACATCCAAGATGACTCTGTCCAGCAAATCTGTCATTTAGAATGGAAGGACAGATAAAGTGCTTCCCAGATGAGGTCAAGTTAAAGGAGTTCATCATCACCAAGCCCTTATTATATGAAATGTTAAAGGGACTAAGAAAAAGATCCTAAAAAGTATGAACAGCAAAATGAGAACAAACTCATAACTTTTAACAACTGAACCTAAGAACAAAACAAAACAAAAACAAAAACTAAGCAAACAAGAAGAACAGGAATAGAATCATGGAACTGGAGATCACAGATCACATGGAGGGTTATCAAGAGGGGAGGTACTGGAGGAAGGTACAGGGAGTAAGTAACATAATTGGTAGGTAGAAAATAGGGGGAAGTTAAGAATAGTATAGGAAATGGGGAAGCCAAAGAGCTTATATGTACAACCCATGGACTTGAACTAAAGGCGGGGAATGTGGGTGGAAGGCGGTGTGCAGGGCGGAGGGGAATAAAGGGAGGGAAATTGGATAACTGTAATAGCATAATAAATAAAATATATTTTTAAAAGGCTATTGTAATAATCACAACCACACAACTATAAACCTACTTTTGCCCACACCTGTATTTATTGATTACACTCAGAAACGAAAAAGTAGCCCTCACACTGTGTCTCATGACTCTTCTTTCTTTATAGTCAATTTTGTCAGTTTCACATTATGTAAATTTTCTATCAAGAATTTCAAGCATCACATTTATTTTCATAAATATTCTTATTTATTTAGATGTAAGTATCTGTTTGAGTGGATTAGTGCTCATTAACCCAGTCATATTATTTTTATAAAGTTAGTATTAAGTTACTCTGCTCAGTTTACATTGGTCAGCAGTTCTACCTAGCAGGTCACTGTTAGCCCTTCAGCTACCCCTCATTTCCAAGTTTCTGTTATGGGGCAGGAAACTGAATCCTAAGCATTATGCTGAGTGAAATAAGCCAGGCAGTGAAAGACAAATACCATATGATATCACCGTTAACAGGGATCTAAACAAAACAACAAGCAAGCAAAATATGACCAAAGACACTGAAATAGGGAACAGGCTGACAGGGTCCAGAGGGGAGAGGGGAGAGAATCATAGGGGAAAAGGGGATGGGCTCACATGAACAAGTATAAAGGCCACATGGACAATAACTAAGGGTGGGGGGTGGAAAGGGGAGGGAGGTGGGGAACATGGGGTGGGGGGCGGGCAGGGTTGGGAATATAAGACAGAAAGCTGTACTTGAACAAGAATTAAATTTAAAAGTTATTTAAAAATAAATAAATAAATAAAATTCAAATTAAAAAAAAAAAGAAAGTCAAATGTGTGTCGCATTGTTTCTTCCTCAGTTCTACACTCTTACCCTCTTGGATGGGGCCCAAGGATGGTTTTCTTAATTTTTCCATGGTTTGCTCAGATCCATACTCCTTATTTCTTCAAGTTTCAAGTCACTGCTCGACCATCAGGACCATCTCACTTTCTAAATGGTACTGAGTCAATATTTAGAGGAAATCATATCAAATCTCACCACTTTCTCCAATCTGGGTATAAATTGGAAGGTATTCTTCATAATCTGTGGTAGGATTACCCTAGTTTCATTAAACTTGAAATTTCTAATCTGGTTTTGTTCATTTGTCCCTGGAAGTTATGTTACAATTAATGACTGTCATTAAAATATTTCCAGTCTTTTCAAGCAGCCATGGATACTGTCCTTTCATCAGCTCTTAACATGATTCTCCTTTAAATTATTTATCCCTAACCAGTTAACTGATGCAATTCACCTCGATCTTTTTAAAGAGGGGGTGGTGGAGGAATAGCTGTGAGTAGGGCAGCAGAGGAAAATACACGACTCCCTTTTTTTTCTTTTACAATTAGCCTGTTACCTACAACTCTTCCTCCCTGAGCTGAAGTTAGCCTCTCATACTAAGAGTAGATTTTGCTTTTCCTGCCTTGATATTCCATTTGTGTATAGATATATAAAGTTGACACGTACTATGAATGCCTATAATATTGTAAATGTTCTTTTATGGGACAAAATAGTCCCTTAGGTATCTGACACCATATCAGAAATAGGAAATAAAAATTTTATTTTACAATTAGAACACTCTAGCCACTAATTCAAACTTACTCTCTAAATTTTTTGATGTAATCATTTAACAAGAAGCCAAACAGATTGGTTAGAATACATTTATTTTCTTTTTCCTTATTTGTCCTTTGTTGAAATAATAGCCTTGCATAAAAAGCAACTCACAGTCTACAGGTTCAGTGGAAAGGTTCCTGGAACGCCAGACCACTGGACAGAGCTGTTATCCCACCCAATATGGTTCTAGAAAATGTTTAATTGCAAATGAGCAGGCAACAGAGCAGGCAAATAGTCAGCCTTGAACAGGCAAATGGGCCAAAGGTCAGTCACAGAAAACCAAAACCAAAGAACAATCTGAAACATTTCTCTATGAGAAAATGTTAATTGGGTAACTAAATAAGCAAATCTCCTCCCCAACCCTATCCCCATCGGTGGAGGTAGAGAATTACTGTGTCAGAGGATACTAAGCTTTCATATAGCCTGTCTTCAACTGGAGCAGTGGGAGTATGAGAACTTAATCAAAAATTCAATTTAGTATAGGGCAGTAGGAGGATGGATGACACCTTCAAGAATTTAATTTGGCATAGAGTAAAGACATGGCGGGGGGGGCGGGTAAACTCCAAAGCTTGATTGTTGTGTAGCAAAGTAGTGGCCATTAAGAGACAGATGGTTCAATCATGCTCCTGATTCTTAAGCTACTTTGCCCTAAAAAAACAAACAACAACAACAACAAAAAACCAACAACTTTTTTAATGCCTGGTAGGAACAGTTTGAAAGCTAGAAGATAAAAAAAGAACTGTTACTGCCTTGCAAAATATTAATGCCACCTTTGTAGTGAACAGGGGTGAAACTATGTTGATTGTAGAAGAGGCAAGTGTTTCTCAGCATGGAGAGTTACAGGTACTCAAAGTAGAGTACCGTGTCTCAGAATTCATGCCTCACTTTGGGAGATGTGTGTGTATTCGAGATAGTAGTTTCTATTAAGTGAGGTCACCAGCAAGAATTAGGTGGAAATAATCTTGAAGGGAACTGGACTTGGAACCCACACCCACCCTGGACTCTCTTGCTAAAGTCATAGCCTTAAATAGAAAGAATAATTCAGACTTGGAAAATGTTTGGCTTGGGAAAGGAGGATGGATCCTAGTATAAGACCAATCCCTGTGAGCAGGGCATGGGATTTCCTGAAAGGGGGTAGAGATATTAAAGCCCATTTTAAAGAAGGAAATTTGAACAAAATTCATGCTCTCGGAGAAAAGCAGATATGAAGCCAGAGCAAAGCTAGGGACTTGGGTGTGTTCAAGAAAGAACCCCCTGCATTGGTTTATATTTTTTCGATACTTTTACCTTGAGACAGAGAGAGTATCATTAAAAGTGAGGCCCAGCCCTGGATGGTGTAGCTCAGTGGATTGAGCATGGGCCTTTGAACCAAATAACCGCGGTTTGATTCCCAGTCAGGGCACATGTCTGGGTTGCAGGCCAGTTCCCAGCAGGGGACGCATGAGAGGCAACTATACATTGATATTTCTCTCCCTCTCTCCTTCCCTTCCCCTCTAACGATAAATAAATAAAATCTTTTAAAAAAGTGAGGCCCAAATGCACAGAACAGAAAACTAAAAATAACATGTATTAAATTAGGTAAAATTTTACTTCTCATACAAAGGCATTCTAGTAGCGGTTTCAGAGGTGCTATGACACTCCCACACTCATCAAAAATCCAACCTTTTGTACCATTATGTGAGCATGCAGCTCTCATTCTTAAGGTCACAAAATGGTTGGAAGGTCTTTAAAGAAGCTTCCCCCAGAAGTCCACTTATGTCTCGAGAGCTGTAATTTGGTCACATGGCCACTCCTAGTTGCAAGAAAGGCTGAGAGATGCAGTGTTTTTACTGGGCATAGTGCCACTTCTAATAATAGAAAATGTTGGTAGGAGTGAAGGATATGTGGTCGGTAGGCGAATACAGTCTCAGACATAGCAGTTGCCATATAAAGTTAATTTTTATATGTATACAGCAGCGATTCTCACTTTTTCAACTCATGTCACACATAAACGACTTACTAAAATTCTGTGGCACACCAAAAAATATATTTTTACCAATCTGACAAAAAATAGGTATTAGTTTGATTCATTCACACCAGACAACTATTGTGTTGGCTGTTGTCATTTTTAGTTTGACAGTCTAAGGGAAAAGAAGTCAGTGCCCAACTGAATAGTCAGGGATTGCATGTTTTTAAAATTCTTGTGGCACACTAGTTGAAAATCGCTGATGTATAGTAGCAATTCTTTTTTGTAAGCCTCAGCTCTTTGGCAATGGACTGTGTGGGAATTGTAGGGTAAATAAACCAACAGAGCAAAAAAGTGAAATATGACATGATCCACACACCCATTCCACAACTTGCCCTCATGCAAAGGATCAGTTGGCCACTGAGGGAAATATTTCCCTGAATTCTAAGGGATGGCCAGCTGCGAAGTCAAGAAAACCACAGTGTACCTTGAGGCCGTGGGAGTACTAGAAAAGTAGCAGGAGGGTTCTGCCCCCTACCCCAATGTTTCCTTCATGTATGTTATAAAAGAAAGTTTACCTTTGAAGGCATTATAGGAAAGGGGAAAGCTAGTTCCCCATCTGGTTGCAAAATAGATGCAGCTGTTCCAAGCATCATATCCAGAAATAACATCTAGAAGAAAAGAGGCAATTGTGTAGTCTCTTTCTTAAAAGTAGGAAAATTTTTCCCAGCATCTGTCAGCACTGGATAACATGCCCAATTCTGAACAAAACATTGACAAAGAAATTAGATTGCATTGAACAAGATCAGTGATTCTCAGTCTTACCTGTGCGTTAGAACTACCTGAGAGTCTACTTCCTGTGTGTATCCCATACCAATTCAATTACAATTACTAGGAGTAAGACCCAGGCATCAGAATTTTTAAAAGATCCTTAAGTGATTCCAATTTGCAAACAAATCTGGGAACTACTGGCCAATGCCTTCTTGTGCCCCAACCAATAGCATTTATAAGACCCGGAAAGTTGTTGGAAATACAAAACTCCATTGTCGAAGACCTAGTTAATCAGAAACTCTGAAGGTCTGGCCCATTAATTTGTGCTTTGCAGAGCCCTTCAGATGATTCTGGTACACATGAAAGTTTGAGAACCATTGGCCTAGAGTAACTGGATTTGATCCTGAGCTGCAGTTATGGTTACCTTTTCTGAAGTGTTGATGAACAAAACTAGCAAGGAACCAGGAGTTGAAGAACATGAGCAGACAATCAATAGTTTTAGCTATAAGCATTCTCATTCACTTAAAACAAAACTTTTTAGTTTGAATTTATTTCAAGTTTATAGAAGAGTTGTAATAATCACCTCTTAGCACCCTCTCATTCTCCCTGTACACACACACACACACACACACACACACACCACAGAGTTCATGCATGTTCATTTCCTTTTACCTCTTAATACTTTACACAAAGAACCCAGACATTCTTTTATATAACTACATTACAGTTATCAAACTCAGTAAATTTATCATTGACACAATACTTTAATCTGTAGTACACAGGCCAATTTGTCAATTGTGTTAATAGAGCAATTTTTTTCCTTTACAGGATCTAGTCCAGTATCATGTATTGCATTTAGTGGTAATGTCTTCTTAGTGTTTTTAAATCTATTACAGATCCTTAATCTTTTTTTTTAATGACATTGACATTTTGGACTTCTCATTCACCTCTGTGATGGCATAAACAACCAGTCTATTTTGCCCTCCAGGAGACATTTAGTAATTTCTGGAGACATTTTTGGTTGTTAAAACCAGAAGGGCTGGAGATGGATGATGGTGTTGGTTATACCACAATAGGAATGTACTTAATGTGACTGAAATATATAATTACACATAGTTAAAATGGTAACTATTATGTATATTCTGCCACAATGAACAGAGAAAACTGGGAGAGGGGCATTTAGTGGATACAGGCCAGGAATGCTGTTAAACACACTGCAATATACATGAAAGATTTCTGTAACACAGAATTATCCAACCCAAAAGGTCAATAATGGCAAGGTTGAGAAATCCTGGTGTAAATTACTAGCACAACCTTTAGTTAAAGGCTATTAAATTTGAGCAAACCGGGAATGTATCTAGGGAAATATAATATGATTAGTGAACAATGATGTATGCACAAAAACTTTTATTGCAGTATTGTTTATCATAAAGATAATTTTAAAATAACTTAAATGTCCTTAAAAAATAACAATGGTTAAATTAATATGGAGTACATCCTATAAGAGAAAACTATGCACCCATCTTTAAAACATTAACATAAACCTTTAGGTGTAAACTTGGGAAGATGTCTATGATACATTAAGTAAAACAAAAACAGTTTAAAAAATAATATAGTATATATCTCCCCAATGCTTTAAAAATGATCAGCATCTATATAAAAGTTTAAAACCCTTGAAGGATATATGCCAAACTGTTAACAATGATTACCTCTGAAGGGTAGTGTTAGAGAGAAACTTCCACTTTCTCTAGATTGTTGGAATCATGTATTATCAGAAAGATACTAACATTAAAATACAGCAATGAGTTCGATATCCAGTAATTAGTTATTAATTAAGTAATGACTGGCAATATTCAACAAAAGGCAGAGCTAGGAGTCCTATGGGGAGAATTTGGTACATCATCAGAAACGATTGCCATCCCTCAAAATCCCAAGGATTTCCCCATTTAACCTTCTGAACTAGAGTGGGCTGTCTTGTGCATGAAGGAAATGGAAAGTTTTGAGATCTCTGACTCATTCAAAGCCATTGAAAGCATCTATCTGCTCTTCGTCACATTGTATTGTTGGCCTCTGACCATTAATTGGTAATTTTATATTTGACTGCAGAAGCTTAGGGTATCTTAAAAGGCAAGTTGAAAAATTACAATGGCAAATTACAATACACTAAAGCAATGTTTTCTGAAGGATAAGTTAAGATCCATTAATGAGTCATCAAAATAATTTACTATGATTTACTTACAAAGAACAAGACAGATAAAATCAAATAAAATAGAATAGAAAACTGTGAGTGTACTGGGTCTGGATTAAAAAATTATTTCCTTATGTGGTTGTGATAAAAAAAACATGAATGTTACTGCATTATACACTTAAAAAGTATATTCTTATATAGAGGAACAGGGTTAAGAGAGTCATTTTTTAAAATAATTTTAAGTTGTTTTCAATGTCACATCTTTTGATATTTCAATTTAAGTTGACATTTTCAATGTCCTATGTATCCAAAAATTACTTTTTAATATTGGATAACTAAACTTAATAGACTTTAGAAGTCGCAAAACAAGTGAAGACAAGTTTGACTTTTATAATTAATACAAAATGAATTGAGTATCATATCCTATTTTAATAATGCAGTTTTAAGGAATTTAAAGTTTATACCTTTTCTTATTTCCCCTTTATGGGAGTCCTATCGAGAATCTCATGCTATTTTTGCCTTAATCCAAACTAAGTTATAATATAGCACATTGATAATAAATTACCGTTTTGTGGTATTATAGTTTGAATTTTTAAAAAGCAGTGCCATCTGGTGGCTATTCTTGGCATTTTCATGTCTTGGTATACATTTAAGAATATAATTGCATGTGGCTATCCAGTAGCTGGGAGCACATGTATAACTTTTTGAGGAACTGCAAAACTGTTTCCGAAAGTGGCTGTGCCATTTTACATTCCCACCAGCAATGTAAGAAGGTTCCAATTTTTCCACATCATGTCCAACACTTTCCATCTTTTCTATTATAACCATACTATAGGTGTTAAAGTGGTGTCTCATTTTGGTTTTGATTTGCATTTCCCTAATAACTAGTGCTGTTGGGCATCTTTAAGTGTGTTTGCTTGCCTTTTGTATAACTTCTTTGGAGAAATGTCTATTCAGATCCTTGCCTATTTTTCAATTGGGTTGTTCATCTTTTGTTGCTGAGTTAAGAGTTCTTTATACATTCTGGATACTAGACCTTATCAGACACTTGATTTGCAAATATTTTATATACTCTGTAAGTTGTCCTTTCAACTCTTTTGAGTGGCGAGTTTCTTCATTGAACAGCCCCTATCAACATTTCCTAAAACACTTAATATTTACAACAGTCTAAAGTACACATTAGCTACTTCTCATTCCTTCTTTGTAGTCAGAGATCTTATCCTTTTTGTCTTACTGTATCTCCAGTGAGCAGCACATATAAGTAATTTCCTCCTGAGTACCTAAGCACCATATCATGGAGAGCAAATTCAAATATCTATAGGAGACTGGCAAGTGATACGAGTATATAGAACTATTAGGGGCTTGTAAATAAGTGGGAAACATACCCCTGGAGAAAGTTTCTTTAGTCTTCACAAAGAACCTCCTCAAAATCAATCCTTTCTACCACTTCAGAGTACTAAGTAATTTAAGTCTACCTAAAAATATACCAGTCTTTAGTTCATTAGAGTAGCTGAATTATGTCCAAGGTATACTACCAAAAGCAACACTGGATCCCAGAATTAACCTTATTCCAGCACTGAGTTTGGGGTTTGCCTCGCTATCAGATAAAAGAAAAACCAGAGTTAACTGAGTTCTTTGACACAACTATTGAAAAGAGCTCTGATCAAGAAGCTGCCGCTAACAGGTGCTATTTACAGACCCACGAGGTTGGGTCGGCTTTCCTCGAGATTTAGTGCGAGAGTCGAAATGCGTTGCTGGCTGGCTTCTGGCAGAGTATCTGTGACGGAAAGCACTCCTAAAGGCAGCCTCCAAGGGAAGCCCCCAGCCCAGGTTTGGGCGTGGCAGAGGGTTGACTGAAAAGCCGCATCTCAGCTCAGGAAGTCTCTAAAGCACGACTCAAACGGCAACGCTGCTGGCAAGGGAACGCAGTGCTGTGACGAGGAACCCTTTACAAACCGGGAAAAGGCAAACGTAACCGCAAACACGCTGTGTAATCTAGACACGCGCAGGATACCGGTTGTCAAAGGACAGCCCACGAGAGGGGCGGGGCTGAGTTGTCTTTTACCGCGCTTGCGCAGAGGATCGGTTTCCAGGGCCAGGCAGGGCGGGGGCGAGGCCAACCGCGTGCGCAGGCGCACTCAGCAAACTCCCACTGCTTCCAAAGCGCATTCTCCGCAGACCTCGGGGCGGGGCCGCGGGGCGTTGTCTGGAGCGGAACTAAATGCGGAGGGAAGGAAGGCTTTTCACTATCTGCCTGCTGCTGCTCTTTGCCACCGACTTTATCTACCGAAGTCATGCTACCCAATACAGGGTAAGGACTTGTGGTCGCCACAGGGTAGTAGTAAGCCATAGTGGATGGTCGGAGAGGCCTGGCGGGGGTGGGAGGGTTAATGAACCTCCACGCTGGACGCAGTGTTCCTAGAACTACGTGAAAGCATGAGAAGTAACCCAGAGTTGTGTACGTCCGGGTGGCAGCCATATGAAAACCTCTTCCACAGGTAAAGAATCCAGAGTGGGTTACCCCGCCGCCCGTAGCGCGGGCCCCATCCTGGATTGAACTGTAGCTGCCTGTCCAGGTTAAGGCGTGCAAGTTCTAGGTGAAAGGTCACTGGAACACTTGTTTACCTCCTGAGTGGTGTTCTGAACACTCATTCTGGAATAATGAAATAATGGGGTATTTAAAAGTTGATTTCCAAGTTAGTAACAAACAAAACTCACCTTAGAGTATATGTATTTTTGTATGGGAAACTTTTTTTCACTTTAAAAAGATTTTGGATTGTGGTAAAATACAGTACAGAATTTAACATCTTACCTTTTTTAAGGGTAGAATAATTCAGTAGTGTTAAGTATATTCACATTGTTATGCAGCCAATCTTTAGAACTTTTTGAACTTTGAAAACTCTGGCTGTGCCTCTTAAACATCTCTTTTCCTCTCCCCCCCAGCACCTGGCAACCAGTGTTCTACTTTGTTTCTGTCAAGTGTGGGTGTATTGAGCTGAGTGGCATGTCCGATATGTAATTTACTTGAAACATACAAACCCATGGCCAAAAGACTTAACACAGCTCAAACTTTTGCGTGTCACTTGAAAGTGATTTTTGTCATTCTTAACTTCCAGTCCTTCTGTTGCTCTCTGGTATTTTTTCCAAAGATATTATGTTCATTTATAAATATATTTGTATATCACCCTGAATACACACCACATTTAGAAAAATTTTAATACATTTATTGGAGTGTCATAATAAGATTTATTGGAGTGGTTAATGAGATTATGTAAATTTCAAGTGTGTTATTCTATAATTATCCTCTGAGTGTTGGCATTGTACACACCATTTTTAATGGTAGCAAACTCTCTTCTGGGCCTTGCTGTTTTTTCCTAATATGCCTTAGGACACACATATTAAGTGCATCTAGCCCTTCTTCCCTTTTAATGATTACATAGTATTCTATTGAGGTGCCATAATTTATTTAACCAGTTCCCTACCATTGGATACCAGATCGTTTCTAATCTTTTTTGTTACTCCATCTTTGCCTCAAAGATTATCCATGTATTCATCTGTTTGTACATACTTGAATGTATCTCTATGATACATTCCTGGAAGTGAGGTTGCTGGGTCAAAGAGTATATACCCTTTAAATTTTGATAGCTAATACTAAAAGCTATCAAAAAGGTTGCACACCCAGAGGGATGAATGAGCTTTCCTAATCCAACATACTGGCAAACAGCAAAATGTTTGATAATAAAAATGAGGGGGGTGTTACTGGTGTCTAATGGATGGGGTCCAAGGATGCTGTAAGCACCTTTTAACATCAGTAGTGAAGAGATTGAGAAATCCTGGTTTAAAGCCATTTTTGTATCTTTTTCTTTGCCTGCCTTACACAATAAGGTTTTTGATTTCTGAGAGCTGTAGTTTAAAAAATTTGTTCTGTCATGTGTCACAAATATTTTCCCCAGTATTTTTTCTTGTGTCTTGACTTTGACTGCACTATTTGTCGTGCAGATAGGTGTTTACAGAGTCAGAGTTATCAGTCTTTTCTCTGTTAAATCTTTTGTGTTTTTGTGCAAACCTCTAAGGCCATCTTAAATCAAGATTTTTTTTAAGGGTAAGTATTCATCTATTGATTTTATGTGTGGGGGTTTTCTTTGGCTCTCAAATTTTTCATCTGCTTGAGATGAAATGCTGTTTTGCATAGGCTTTTGGCCTATGGAAGTGAGTTATGAAGCCCACATCATTTTGGTTCACGTGGCTGGCTATGCAGTTGTCCCAGCACCGCTGACCGACTAGTTACCTTTTCCTTTCTGTTAGAAACTCCACCTCTATCTTATAGTGAATTCTTGTATGTGCAGGGGTCTGATTCTTGATTTTTAAAATTACTTTAATCTGTCTCTACATGCACCAGTACCAAGCCATTTTATTTATATTTATTTATTTATAAAATTTATTTATTTATCTTTAGAGGGGAAGGGAAGCAGAGAAGGAGAGAAGTGTCAATGTATGGTTGCCTCTTATGAGTCCCCTGCTGGGAACCGGCCCACAACCGAGGCATGTGCCCTGACTGGGAATCGAACTGGGAATCGATTCTGTGGTTCGCAGGCCCAAGCTCAATCCACTGAGCTATGCCAGCCAGGGCCCAAGCCATTTTAAATACTGTACTTTTACAAAATGTTTTAATATCTTGGAAGGCTAGTTCCCACCTCTTTCGCATTTTTTTTTCAGAATCTTCCTGGTAATTTTTGGATGTTTATTTTTCAAAATGAGCTTTAGAATAGCTTGTATAGTTTCTTAAAAGTGATTTTTTCCCTTAAAAATGCTTTCAAATTTATCACCATTTTGATTTTCAGGTATCAGAGAATTTTGGTAAATTATACTGTAGTTTATTTCTACATTAGCAAATTTTAGCCATCTGTGTACTGATAAATTTTCCTTCCCTCCCTCCCTTCCTTCTTTCCTTCTTTCCATTTATGTAATGCCAACCCCTAGGTTCTAATGCCTTAAAGCTGGAGGAGTTCCTTTGTAGTAGAGACCCAGGGTTCATGTTTAAGAGGAGAAGCTGCTTTTTCTTTCTTTCAGCAATGCCTGAGATGCTGAATGAGGAGGAAATATCTTTTGTTCTATTGAGAATCAATCTAGCTAGACTGGAGGGGAAGAGAAAGGGCTTTTTAAGCAATAGTTGGGACATGATAAACTTGGAATATGTGTAGGTACTAAATGACATAGAACAATTGCTGTTAATTTTTTTAACTGTAATAATGACATTGCTATGTAAAAGTTAAAGATGCATATTTAGGGGTGAAATTATATGACCTGATTTTGATCATTGTTGAATTGTTAAACATGAGAGCTTATTATACTATTTTCTATATTTTTAAATATATTTGAAAATTCCATAATAAAATTTTAATGATGTCCTTGAATGTCTTTGCACTGATTGTTTATTAGTTGTAATGGAAAGAATAGTAATTATACAGTGGAGAAATAATAACATGATTGGATGATCGAAATTAATATCACCATAAGTACAGATGGACATTGTGTGCTTCCAGCTGTGATACATTGTGGACACTGTATTTCATATTCCGGCTGGGAATAAATAACCTGAATCTTTCATGAGGACATAACAGCTGAATCCAAAGTGGGAAGCATTCACTTTCAAAAATGAGTGGCACTACTTTCTTCAAAAAGTCAATACATATCATAAAAGATAAGAGAGGTTGCAATAATGCTCTAGATTAGAGAAGACTGAAGAGATATGACAACTAAATGGATTATCTGGTTCTAAGCTGGGTCCTGTGCTATAGGGCAAACATTACTCTATGGGCATTATTGTATCCATTGACAAAATTGAGACATTGCCCATATGTTAGATAAAAAGTAGGTAGTGTATCAATGTTATAGTTACTGAAGTTGATAATTCTGCGGTGGTTATATAAAATAACAGGCCATGACGTGACAATCAACTTACATTTAAGTAGTTTGAAAAAATAAGATATACAGAAAGAGAAAGGGGGAGAGAGAATGAACATAAATGCTAAAGCAGGGGGTAAAATGTTAACAGTATATGAATCCAGGCAAAGGATATATGTGTTTTCTTTGCACTATTCTTCTTATTGCAACTTTTCTTAGAAATCATTTACATGGGGGAAAATGGGGACAACTATAATTGCATGACAATAAAAAAGGGAAAAATGTTTATAAATAAAAAGTTAAAAAGAATGATGTACCTGGGAACAAAGCCAGCAAAAGATGTATAATACCCTTTTGTAGAAACTTTTACAATTCCTTGAAAGACTAAAGAAGACTTAAGTAGAGAATGATACCGTGTTCATGGATTGGGGCACTCATTGTCTAAATATGTTAGTTCTCTCCAAATTAAATTATAGCTTCAACACAATTTCTATCAAAATTCCAATTGATTTTGCTTATGCAATTAGCTAAGCTGACTCTAGAATGCATGTGGGAAAGTGAAGATTCAAGTATAGCCAAGAAACTCTTGAGGAAGAACAAATGGGAAGTATTTGCCTTATTGTTACTGGGGGCTCCACCCACAGCCCCCGCCCTGCCCACCCCCCAGTCTGCCACGGATGAGAATAAGTCTGCCAACATGTGATCTACTTGGGGAGGAAAGGTGGACCATCTCTCAAAGGAGAAGGGCCTTGAGCCTGTCCTTCAGTGGGTTTTTATGTGGTTCAACTTGCACAGGAATACAGGTAAAGCTCATCAGTCATTGTCAGGCAGTAAGGATCAAATAATAGATAATATTCAAAGAACTTTGAGGGTTTATTCTGAGTCAGGGTCAGATAGCCAAAGGGCCATAAAACTTTGGGAAACAAACTCATTTTATTCTTGTACCCTTATCAGAATATTGAGGGCATTCTTAGCAAAGCAGATTTCACAGGATTGTATGTGCTCTTTCTTAGTCCCTTAGTCCCCAGGGAACCACCTGTTCCAGCCCCGGGCTGTACTGCCCTCTGGCATTGTTTTGGGCTAAAGTCAGGCAGGGGAAACAAAGCAGCCAAGAGATTAGGAGACTTCTTGCAGACAGAATGAGGACTCAGGGTATGTCAAAGCTGAGGGTGAGGATCCATCACCCCTTTTTCTATAGCCCTCCAAGGCCTTCCCTAATGGCTCCATTGTGACCATGCCTGTCTTAGGTCATCCCTCCCTTGAGGAATCTTACCTGTCATTGGCTAACTAGTCATCAGCCTGGGTCCAAGCAGGGTGAAGTAAAAGGGGGCATATGCAGTGCCCCTGCCAGAAAGATAAGCTTTGTCTCCTTAGTGGCTTATGGTCCCAAGGTCCTTTACTCAGCCTTAGCCATGGGGGGGTTACAGCTTCTGAAACCTGGCAGAGCAGTTCCAAACGAGTTATCAGGACTGAGAAAACTATTGTAATTAAAACACTGTGATTTTTGTGGGCCAGTAGAACAGAAAAGAAAGCCTAGAATCAGATCTATATATTTTTGGAGATTTAGTCTCCAACAAAGCTGGTGCTGAAGAACTGTGAGAAAGATGGGCTTTTCCGACTGGGACAGTTGGTTATTCATATGGGAAAAAATGTGATTGTATCCCTACCTTAATTCATATAAAAAATTCTAGGTAGATTAAAGATTAACATTTAAAAGGTAAACCATAAAACTTTTGAAAGACAGCAGTGGTTTATCATTATTCACAGTTTTTTGTGTTAAGTGGTTTCTTTTGCTCTACGTTAGTTAAGGTCATTCCTATGGCTACATTTAGCTGGGTCCTTGGCTGGGGCCAAAGTGTTTAAAAGGCATCTCACCCAGCAGTTTCTCTCTCTCATGGCCTCTCACTGCATAGTAATCTGCCCTTGTTCTTTGCAGCATGGCATCTGGCTTCCAAGGGAGAAAAAGTGGAGCTGTCAGTTATCTGTAGCCCGGGCTTGGAAATCCCAGAATATTACTTTCATCACATTGTTCCTTAAAAAAAGGTCATAGGGCTACACCAGACTCAGGGGAGGTGGAAAATACGCCGCTCCGGTGGAAGGAATGAATGCCAGAGGATTTTTGGCCATGTTAAATCCACAACAATATCCTTTAATCCAGCAGTTTCACCAGTAAATACATACGCCCAAGAGAAACTCTTACACAAGCACCAGGAAGAAGTGTACAAGAATATTTGTTGCACTGTGGGGAAGAGTATAGTAGTTTCCTAGGGCAGCCATAACAAATTACTATAAAGTACTTTGAATGGCTTAAAACAGATATTCTTTCATAGTTCTGAAGACCAAAAGCCTGAAGTCAAGTAGTCATCAGGGCTATGAACTCTCTGAAATTCTGGGTGGATGAATATTAGTATAGTAGTGACTGTTAGTATATTCACCCAGTTGCACAACCATCATGGTAATTAATTTAAAGGTTTTTATCAATTATCTTACCCCCAAAGAAACTCCACAACCCTTAGTTGTCAGCCCCCGGTACCTCCCTCCCCCAGCTCTAGGCAGCCACTAATCTTTGTGTCTCCATAGCCTTGTCTATTTTGGACACATCATGTAAGTGGAATCATACAATTGTGGTCCTTTGTGACTGGCTTTTTTCCCTTAGCATAATGTTCTCAAGGTTCATCCATGTTGCAGCATGGATTAGTACCTCACTTATTTTTATTGCTGAATATATTCCACATTACGGATATACCACATTTGATATATCCATCCATCAGCTGGTTGACATTTACATTGTTTCCCCTCTGGCTGTTATGAACAATGATGGACATCATTGAACAATTATTTGCTTTTAGATAATTTCTTTTAAGTGGTATGCATTTTTTGTGGAAAAGTTGAAAAATGCCAAAGAATATGAAAAATATGATAGCCCTTGCTGGTATGGATCATTAATTGGGGGGTTTTCCTATAAACCAAAAGGTCACAGGTTTGATTCCTGGTCAGGGCACATGCCTAGGTTGTGGGTTTGGTCCTTGGTTGGGGTGTGTATTGGAGCCAACTGATCGATGTTCCTCACATTGATGTTTCTCTCCCTCTCTTCCTCCCTTCTATCTAAATTTAATAAGAATGTCCTTGAGTGAGGATAAAAAAATGGTAAAATTTGTTCATAATCCTACCACTTAAAAATAAGCTTCATCAATACTTTTAAAAAAATAATACGTTTATATAGTTTACTAACTTCTCATTTCTCTTTAAGATTTACTTTTCATTGGAGCAGATTTTGTTTGCCAAATCACTGCAAGACTGGCCCACACCAGTTGTAATAAGTAATGTATGAGTCATGTGCAGGGGAGTGCAGTAGAGTTACTCGCTGATCAGATGGGGAAAGAGGAGGGTTTGGAGAAACATGTATTGCAAAGACATGCATATGTTTCTTACACGGGTAAGTAAATAAAACACTGAGGTTTCTAATAAGGCCGCATTTGTTCTGTTGTAGGAAGCTAGCAGGATCTACAGTTTTTATCACAGGTGCAAGCCGTGGCATTGGCAAAGCTATTGCATTGAAAGTAGCAAAGGATGGAGCGAATATAGTCATTGCTGCGAAGACCAGTCATGCACATCCCAAACTTCCCGGCACTATCTATACTGCTGCTGAGGAAAGTGAGTGAATGCAACAGTGCCATTTCATGAAATGTCCTCACCGTGGTGTCACTACATAGGGAATTTGCTGGAGAGGTTACTTAGAGGTATTTGAAAGCCACCCTAAAAATAATTGTATCTGCTTAAAGTATTTTTTCACCTTAGGCAGTGATTGGGAACTGTTTTTCTCCCCCAGCACTTTTGATTGATATGAGAGACTGCCATCGAAACTCATGTCCCATGAGGGCAGTGGTTCTTGGCTCTGAGCAGAGAATGGGGAGTGGAAACAGAGAAGAATGTGAGAGGTGGATGATGTGAACACTCTGAAAATACTCTCCATATTTTTATTCCCTATACCACTTGCAAATCATTATTTTAACACTTCCACTTCACAAATTACTATTGAGTGCTTATATTCAAGGCATTGTGCCAAGCACAGTACCTGAAGGGAGAAAAATCAGCTTACTTGAGATTGCTGGTTCTGTTAGTTATGTTAATAGCATTGTGACTATGTTAGGGGAATACCTATGAAGTATTGATGAGTGAAGTGGTGTCTGAGATTTGTTTTAAAATACATTAAGATACCTCAGCAAAAAACAAAACGGGGTTGGACATAGATAAATCAAACTGGCTACACATTAACAATCATTGAAGATAGGTGATAGGTTCGTGGTAGTTCATTATACTGTTTTATATATTTAAAACATTTTTAAATACAGTTTTTCAAAATTACATTCCTTTTTCTGCTTTTTAATAGTTTGTAAATTCTGCTTGGTTTTAATGGAACTAGTCTACCTAATGTGAAGCTGGATATGGTTTAGTTGGTCCACCCTACTACAGGGCAGTTACAAGACACAGTTATTTATGTTGGTCTTCTGAAAATAGGGTACTTCTTTCTTTTGACTCTTATATCAGAATGAAAGGTTTAGCCCTGGCTGGTGTAGCTCAGTGGATTGAGCGCGGGCCTGTGAACCACACAATCACGGTTCAATTCCCAGTTAGGGCACATGCCTGGGTTGCAGGCCAGTTCCCAGCAGGGGACTCACGAGAGGCAAACATACATTGATATTTCTCTCCTTCTCTCCTTCCCTTCCCCTCTAAAGATAAATAAATAAAAACTTTAAGAAAAAAGAATGAAAGGTTTACTATTTGCATGCTTTAGTGCTTTCTTTGTTTATCCATTGTAGTCGAAGCTGCTGGAGGAAAGGTCTTACCGTGTATTGTTGATGTGAGAGATGAACAGCAAGTCAGTAATGCAGTGGAGAAAGCAGTTGAGAAATTTGGAGGTAATGCCTTAATTCTTATTGACTGTTCATAAAATATAGGTGTAACCATAATTTTAATTAAATTATTCCGTTTTTCTGAGTCTTTGGAGTGTAACCAGAAATGAGTATTGTTCATATAGAAATGAAGCTTAAAAACTATCTGATGAATATTTTTGATTTGGTAAGAATTTTTTTGAGTAATATAACAAGTCTACCATCTAGTATAAAGCTAGGACCTTGATAGTTACTGACATCTAACCAAAACCAGTTCCACAGATCCCATTCTTTTGCCTCTCTTCAATTAACATAATCATATGTTACGTATGAGAGGACTATGTAGAAGATTCGGGAATTATCGTATGAATGAGTGAATTACCAAAACAAACTTAGATCTACTCTGGTGTTTGCCTGGAATTGAAACTCTGGATCTTTTCTCTTTTCCCAGCTCCCAAGACCAGAAAGGAGGTCTTTATTTAGTAAGGGTCTTAGAAGAAAGGGACACCTGTGTGTTTGGAAGGAGGGCGGGCCTCGGAAAGGTGCTAGAGAGGGAAGCTAACTTAGGGTCTTGTAGACAAGATGCAATGACCAGGGGAGGGAAGAGAACAGAAAAGAATGGAAGCCGCAAAGTCTCCTTGTAGTTCCACATGGAGCTCTGGTGACTGGCCGTCTCCGTGGAACCAGTGAAAATCATTTTGGTGTTTGTGACCTCACTACTTAGTCTTATGTTGGTGTATTGGTTAGGCATTTTCTCTAAAAGAAGTATGTGTGAGCCAACTTAGGGTTCAGTTATACAGAGTAAATGTTTTTTTATTTCTTTTTTGATATAAAGTTTGAATGATATTAATAGGAGCTTGATTTTTTGAAAACAGGAATTGATATCTTGGTGAATAATGCCAGTGCTATTAGCTTGACCAGCACTTTGGAAACACCTATGAAGAAGGTGGATTTGATGATGAGCGTCAACACCAGAGGCACCTTCCTTACGTAAGGCACCTACCTTACAGAGTTCTAACTTACGGCAGGAAGGTTGCAATGTTTGCTCCGAGAACTAGTTGTACACAGATTTGAATCAGATTAGCAATACAGTCTAAAATGTAGTCAAGCTCAGAACTTGCTTGTCTGCCTTATATGTATCTGTCTTACATGTATGTATAAATCAGATAGTTAGGGCCTTGGGCTTTAAAGCCAGACTCCTTTGAGTAGGATTCAAGTCCTGTCCACCACCCTTCATGATTTGCTATCTGATAACTGTAACTAAACCTTTTTATAGATTCTGTTTCCTCATTTGTAAAGTGGGGATGATTAAGCATGGCCTAGGATTGGTCATGAGAGTTAAATGTAAAGTTTATTGTTCTGAACTTTGTCCTCAGATGTGTTTTATTGGGTCAGCAAAACTTGGCTCTGAAAAATGCTAAAAAATTCATTTTTATTTTTTAATTTTTTAATTTTTTATTTTTATTTATCTTTAGAGGGAAGGGAAAGAGAGAGACAGAGAATTATCAATGTATGGTTGCCTCCCGTGTGTCCCCTGCTGGGAACTGACCTGCAACCCAGGCATGTGCCCTGACTGGGAACCGAAACGCAATCCTTTGGTTTGCAGGCCCTCGCTTAATCCACTGAGCCACACCAGCCAGGGCAAAAAATTAATTTTTATAATTATCTACATTAAAAATGTCATTAGTGGCCTAGCTGGTGTGGCTCAGTGGATTAAGCGCCGGCCTGCAAATCAAAGGGTTGCTGGTTCGATTCCCAGTCAGGGCACATGCCTCGGTTGCAGGCCAGGTCCCCAGTAGGTAACACAGGACCACACATTAATGAGCGTCAACTTTCTTTTTTCCCTCCCTTCCCCCCTCTAGAAGTAAGTTTTAAAATCTTAAAAATTTTTTCATTGGTTTCCTACATGAATAAAAGTAGGAGATTTAGATAAGGCCTCAGCTTCCAGGCCTTTTAAAAAAATCTGGCCACATAGAGACGCATTCCCCTGTGACTACAGCTGGTATAGGTGATAGAAGAATATCAACAGCCGTGTTAGATAGCGCATGAGCTCCGTTGTGTTCCAGATGCTGAGGATAGGCTAAAACATTGCCATTTATTGTTACATTTGCACTGTTGTTTTTCTTAAAGAGGAAAGTAAAACATTTCTCATACCCACTTCTCTTATCTGAAGTGGGAAAATGAGACATATACCAAGAGGGTCCATATGTTCAAATGAGGGAGAGCCTACTTCTTTGTAGATGGGGCATGTTTCTATAAATTCAGTATGTAAGGTGTATCTCTATTGAATGGAAAACACAGTGAATCCAACCATAGCAAGAACTATTGCAAACATATAGAAAAGATAGTGATGAAAAACTTAACTTCATGTGATGGACTACCATCACAAATGGTAGTGCATCAGAAAGGACTACCATTTCACCAGGGCTTGTGTTTATTTTCACGTAAAGAAAGCAGTGCTGGTGTGCCGGACAGTTACGTGTTACATGAAGAATTGGTCTGGGCATCATGTTCTTTTACAGCTGGTAACTTTGTGGAATAATTTTGATGGAATATAAACACTAAAACATGTTTAAAAATATAAATCTAGCCAGGAATACTGTTGCTCAGTACATCGAATTAAAGTTCAGAAGGACATGGTTTATGAAAAAGTTAAGTTGTAGCTTTTTTTTGTTAAGTTATAAGTGGTAGTTTCTATTGTAGATGGTGATGCCACAGATAGAAATATTTCACCTACCTAGTTATATTTATTTAGTATCAGGAAAATTTTGATATGACTAAAAAATTTAATCGTAGGTACCATGGACATGAACATGAGGAAATGGCTTGTTAAATACTGAGAAATATCTTAGGAAGTTTAGTGTAGATTTATAAACAATTAGTAATCGTAACTATAGGCAATGCTGCTGTAATAGTCAGTGTTAACTTTACACTTTTTAAAAACTTAAGTATTGTAGAAATGTTTCATAGAGATTCAGAAATTGTTCATTTTGTTTTAAAGATTTTATTTTATTTTTAGACAGAGAGGAGGGAGAGAGAGAAATACCAATGTGTGGTTGACACTTATGTGCCCCTGGCATGTACCCTGACTGGGAATCGAACCAGGGACCTTTTGGTTCGCAGGCCAGCACTCAATCCACTGAGCCACACAGCCAGGGCTGTTTGTTCATTCTTTTGTTCACTAGATACAAAGATACAAAAAAAGTGTCTTGCTAAAAAGTAAAAAATGGGCTGTATTATGAATTCTAAGTACCATCTATACCTCTGTGGTTTGAAACACAGTTACTTATATTGAATACAAACACAATCACCTGCTTCCTTGTGTAAACATATTGTATTGTTGAAGAAACTGACTTTGTTTGCCACCCAAGAGAAAATCCCCAATTCAGTTCCCAAACAAAGATTGGGTCAAAGATGTGACCTTTTTTGCTGACATGACTTTTAGTAAACACAAATGTATTATTCTCATTGTTCATTCCTTGTGAAATTATGTCTTTGGAAGACCTATTTGGCAAGAACAATCTGGACCCTTATCTATACTGAGGTCATTTTCCAAAAATGAAAATGATAGCCTAAACTATATTTCTATAGTTGTAGATTTGAAGTTGCAGTTTAAAACAAAATAAAACATAACAAAATGTGATTTCAAACTGTAATATAAGGAACTAATCTTCACTTTCCTTTCTCAGTGAATACTGTTTGTGTAGTTGAAGAACTACAAATGGAATATATCAGCTGTTGGACACTTAGGTACCAAAAACTAAACATGAGTATGTTGGAAAAACAGAGCTACAAATAAATACCTTGGGATAGACAGATAGCCTAAAGCAAAAATCCTTTCTAAAAACAAAGATTCTATTTACTGTTGAAAGGTCCTACATTTATGAACAGCTGTTATTTAAATTAAACTAAATATTGCTCCCCGGTAAAGGCTTATTGCAATGTCAAATCAAAGAGCTGATGTTAAAACCTTTGGACCAAAGGAAAGGTGTCAGGTCGTTGGTCTTACGAAAGGTCTAAGTTATGAAAGAGAAATTCATAATGAGACATTTCCATTTTCACTTTTGCTTTTTTGGTGACACTCATTTATTCATGTAAGATAATTATAGATTGTTTTATCAGGGAAGCTTGAGAAGCATTCTCAGGGAGAAAGTGGGGTAAGGCCCAAAGAACTGACCTATTTGGAGGTATCGGCAAGAATCTGGAAGTTTCCTTATTCCTGTTGCCCAGGCACCCTGGGACCTGTGACTTGTATCTTAGTGGTTTAGGGGGTTGGAAGGCAGAGGTGAGGACAAGGTAGGCCCTTAATTTTTATTTTTAAGTTTTAGCTAAATGTATAATCTCTAGTAGTATATGTATTTGTTATCACATTAGATGCTTATGGAAATCCAGTGATAAGTTTGTAATTCTGAACAGTTGATTTTCCCTAAACCCAGCTCACTTTATTTATTGACTCAAATATGCTATAGGCATTTGAGCTTACAATAAGTTTTCAATAAGCTTACTTTATTAAGCTGAAGGTGTTAGTATCTAAGCATGACACTAAGAGTTTTCAATATAATGTATAAGACAGGGCGTATTAACTGTAGGAAAATGCACCTGATTTGGGATTTTTAATGGTGAGAGCCAGCAGGAAAAGTGTGGGTAGAAGGTTTTGTCTTACAGATCAAAGGAAAAGCTTGTGTTTCTAATGTAAATACAGTGAACTCTTTCCTTTGAATGCCAGTTGTGGTCTTACTGCCCAGAACAGGTTCGGTTTGTTTCCTAGTGGTGTTCTGAGATACACTTCACTGTTTTAATGGCTGTTGGCTCTACTATTATTTGTCCCTCTCCACTTCCCTCATACCAGGGGAGCACTTTTGGAAAGGAATAATATATACAAACCCTTTAGTAGTATTGATTGTATTTGATTTATAAACTTGAAAACCCATTGCCGGTGGTAACAAGAACACTGTACATTTGATAGCAGGAAAACTGACTTGAAAGAAGGATGGATAAGTTTAAAGACCTAGAAGTTGTGGGGTGTACAGTAAAACTAAAAGCTATAAAATTACTAAGCTATACTATGTTAAGCTTTAACATGTTTTACCTTAATAATGCAAAATTTTAAAATATTATACCTGAGTCTCTTATAAAATAAATTGTACTATGAATAGTACTATACTATAAACAGTATTTAAAAAAAATAAAACTGAATATTGCCCCCAAAGTCATATTGCTTTGCATATTGGTGCAAATTTTGGGGGAATGTATTGGGAATTACATTATTAAACTATAATTCCAGCATAATAGGAATACCACACTACTAAGAGGAAGTAAGTCAGCCTAAATAATACTGATAATAGCAGCTGTTTATTTCACATTTAGCATATGTACTGTTTTAAATATCTTGTATATATTTTAAACCCTTGATTAACACTAAATGATCAGGTATTACCAACGTTTGCTTACAAGTGAGAGAACTGAGAAGTAGAATGCTGTGTATTTTTCCCAGGATTACACAAGGAAGGAGGGGAGGGAGGATTTGAACCCAGGTTTATCTGACTTGAATACCCATGTTCTTTACCGCAGTACAAGCGGTGTTATCTGACAAGTACATTAATTGTTACTGAAAACTGTGTGTGGGTGTGTATTGGAGAAAGAGAATTTGAAGAATATAGTTGAGACTAATGTAACAAGGATTTTATTATCATCAAGCAGAGTATGTTGGCAGGCCATTAAGCAAAGTTTCAAGGGTGAAAATTAATTGCTTTACCTGTGTTCATTTTAGAAGAGTAAAAACAAAACTATGGGAAGAGTAAAAAGTGCCTTACAGATTACGGAATACATTCACTTGTTCTTTAGAAGTAGTTTAAAATATAACTTTTGAAAGTGGGTAGTTGTTAGAAAGCTATTAATTTGACTTGTGTTTTCTTTTGTTTTCAGGTCTAAAGTATGTATTCCCTATTTGAAAAAAAGTAAAATTGCTCATATCCTCAATCTCAGCCCACCACTGAACCTGAATCCAGTGTGGTTCAAACAGCACTGTGGTAGGTGGAGGGGATGGTATGTTCATTTGTTTTGTATTAGATCAGTGTATCTATTATGTAATCACCAATGTACATAGAGTATTCAGCATTACATTTTCTATGCAAAATTAGCGTTTTGGAAAGTAGATTCTTAATCTTTTGTCTGTAATTATATAATTGAGGTATAATTTATATTCAGTAAAATGCACAGATCTTAGTGGTTCATTTTGATGAGTTTTGAGAGACTTATACACCTGTAAACCAACATCCAGATCAAAATAATGCATTTCCATTATCCTGGAAAGATCCTTCAAGTTCCAGTGGGTGTATTGTATTGAAGTAACTTGTCCTTCAGTAAAGTTGGATAAAAACTATCCATGAAATACTTAACCATTCACAGCAAACTAATGATTTAAGGTGAGTATATAACAAGAGTTAAATAACAAGATTTATGTAACGTGCCTCATTTAAAATAGTTGTATCAGAGACCTAGTCATTATTTCACATAGCAAAACTGAAAGTTCGATTTTCATTGATGAGGTCAAATGAGTTTACAACCTTTGATTGTTGTTACTTTACTAGTAGCAGTTTCTTTTTAAATGACCACTTTCATTCTTTAAAAGGTAAAGAAACAGCTTAAGAAACAATAATGTAACTTACCTCAATATTACTAAGGAAAATGAAAGTTTATTAGTGTTTCTTCTGATAAAATATTAAGATGGAAATATTTAAAAGTAACTCATCCTTCTTCAGCTATGTCCATAAAACTGTTTTGTTTTTAAAGTACATTAAAAATTGGAGAACCATCAGAAATTGACTAAATGAAAGTCCTTCAACTATGAAAGTAAAGAAGAAAGTACATAGAGACTGGTAGGAGGGACAGAGATGTGGAATGGGCTGGTCCTACCTCCATGGGTGGCAGATAAAAGTCAGGAGAAATATCTAAAGAGTGAAGGGTCCAGCCCCACATGAGACCCCCCAGCTCAGGGTTCCGGTGCCAGGAAAATAAATCTCCCTAACTTCTACTGTAAAAACCAGCATGGATTGAGGCTATGGAAGGCAGAAAATGCTAGAACCTCAGCAGTTTCTCTTGAAGGGCCCATGCACATACTTACTTGGACTTACTCCCTCTGAACTCCAGTGCCAGGGCAGCAGATTGAAAGGCATCAGAAATACACAGAGTGGAACTGAATTGTCTGGCATCAGGGTGAGAGCTGGAGGACAGCTTTCTCCCAGACAGAAGTGCTAGCAGAGACCATTTTTCCTCTTCTGAGCTCTTCCCTCACAGAGCCAGGAGGCAGGCACCATATCTGAGATTCTATCGACCTAGCTAACACTGTTTGCCTCTTGCTAATGATTCCCACCCGATTTTCAGGCCCATCTAAGCTGTTTCCAGTGGCTTTTTCATATGAATTACTTGCATTGGCCCATGCTTTAGATTTTCCTAAATTCTCTCAAACAAAGCATTTGGCTTTAGTGAGCCCCATACTTCTCACTAAGTTGCTCCAAGCCTGGCACTAGCGGCAAGTAGCCTTTTTTCACAGCCTGACCTCTCCTGTGCACCTCCAAGCAGCCATCTGCAGATTGCTTTCTAGCTAATGCTGTGTGACTCTGGACAGAACACATTGAGTGGCTGACTTTGGATGTGCTAACAGCAGTCAAGGCTCAACTGTAAGAGGTGGTTATAGATAGCTCGCACAGTGGGCCCACCTTGAATACCCAGCTTGGGTAATAGAGGCTGTGCCACTGGACCCTACCATACATCTGCTACATTAAGCCATGCTGTCAAGCCTGGGAATTGTAGTAGCTCTACCTAATACACAAAACCACACAGGGAGGCTGCCAAAATGAGGAAACAAACATGGCCCAAATGAAAGAACAGAACAAAACTCCAGAAAAAAAAATTAAACAAAATGGAAATAATCTATCAGATACAGAATTCAAAATCCTGGTTATAAATATGATCAAGGAACTTAGTGAGGACCTCAGTAGCCTAAAAAAAAACAGTCAGAGACAAAGGATACACTAATTGAAATAAAGAACAATTTACAGGGAAACACCGTAGAGTAGATAAAGCTGAGAATCAAATCAATGATTTGGAACATAAGGAAGGAAAAAACAACCAATTGAAACAAGAAGACAAAAGAATTAAAAAAAACTTCAAAAGGTCCAACATTTGCATCATAGGGGTTCCAGAAGGAGAAGAGAAGGCAAAAGATTGGAAATCTATTTGAACAAATAGTGAAAGAAAACTTCCCTAATTTGGTGAAATAAATAGACATGCAAGTCCAGGAAGCAAGGAGAGTCCCAAACAAGATGGATGCAAACAGGCCTACTCCCAAGATACATCATAATTAAAATGTCAAAGTTTAAAGATAAAGAATCTTTAAAAAACAACAAGAGAAAAGCAGTTAGTTACATATAGGGGCGTTCCCATAAGACTGTCAGCTGATTTCTCAAAAGAAACTTTAAGGGCTAGAAAGGATTGGCAAGAAACAATCAAAGTCATGAAAAGCAGGGACCTACATCCATGATTGCTTTACCCAGCAAAGATATCATTTAGAATTGAAGGACAGATAAAGAGCTTCTCAGACAAGAAAAAACTAAAGGAGTTCATCATCACCAAACCATTACTCTATGAAATGTTAAAGAGGCAGTAACATACTTGTCAATAATTGAATCTTAGAAAAAAATAAACAAGCAGAACAGAAACAAAATCATAAATATAGAGTACATTTTGATGGTTGCCAACTGGGAGGGGTATTGGGGATTAAGAAATACAAATTGGTAGTTACAGAATAGTCATAGGCATGTAAAGTATGGCATAAGGAATAGAGTAGCCAAAATACATATCCAATATGAAGGACCCATGGATATGGACAATGGTCTGGGGATTGTCTGAGGGAGTAGGGGTGCTGGGTAGAGAGGGACAAAGGAAAATTTGGGACAACTGTAATAGCATAAACAATAAAATATAATTTTTCAAAAATTATATTTTTTACATATTATTGAAGAATTCTAGCCCTGGCTGGTATGGTTCAGTGGATTGAGCACTGGCCTACAAACCAAAGGGTCTCCAGTTCCATCCCCAGTCAGGGCACATGCCTGGGTTGCTTTCCAGGTCCCCAGTAGCAGGTGCAGTGTGTGGTTTAGGCAACCACACACTGATGTTTCTCTCTTTCTCCCTCCCTTCCCCTCTCAAAATAAATAAAATCTTCAAAAATTTTAAAAAATGAATTCTAAAAAAAGTATGAAGGAAATAGTAATGGAAAGAAATTGATTATTTATATTTGCAAACTAATTAATTTTTTAAAAAATTATTTCTTAATTAAATATTTTGTGTGTTTTTTTCCAGCTTATACCATTGCTAAGTATGGTATGTCTATGTGTGTACTTGGAATGGCAGAAGAATTTAAAGGTGAAATTGCAGTCAATGCATTATGGCCTAGAACAGGTATACACTTAAAAATTTTTTTGGGGGGGATTCTCATTTATTATTCTGCTTTTAAAATTTCTGTAAAAGTTTATTTGAACCAAACTGACAACATATGCTGGGGAGCAAGATCTCAGATGCTCTTGTCATTTATTGTTCTTGACACTTGAGATGCAACTTGGTTGAGCAAGGTAGGGTAGGCATGAGTAGGCTATCAAAGGTAACCTCAGTTTTTTGGAAACAAGTTAGAGTCTTTATTGTATATCTTCTAGCTTTGACTTGGACTATATGACTGACTTATTCAGATTGCTGTACGTGAAACACTGAACACTGGAACACTTGGAGAGTTTCACTGATGCCGACAGGAAGCCAACTGTGCATCCTCATCTTGGTACCTTACTGAATTCTGCAGATTCTCATGTTTTTGTTTTCTTTTCACACATCCCAACAAATGCTTCTTTACTTTCTTACAGTACTTCGTCTTTCTCATTTATAAAAAGCTGATTTATGTGTACTTTCATATGAATTCTGAGTCCACCGAGTGCCTAGACCTCCTTTACACAATGGAAGAACCTATATATGGCTGGATTTTGTATGCAGCTTTAGAATTCATGTGTGACAGATATTGATGGCCTGGGAATACACTGTGTACAAATGAGGGAGACCCAGCAAAACTGACAGAAAGGGAAAGCTTGTCCTTCTCGTGGGTTTCTACTCTCCACTTATGTAATAGCTAGCTTAAAGGAGGAAAAAGACAATCTTGTCTCTATACTTTTTTTCATATATTTAACAGATAATGCTTGTGAAAACCTTCAGTTTTTTCACTTGAAAATAGATGGCAATCCTATGCCAGAAAAGTGTGTTTAATGATCAAGAGAATACATAATGGGAACCACTTTTTCATTTCAGTTTTTAAAAATTTAACAGAACCTTTATTACACTAACACAGAACTTAAACACCTAAGTTAGTGTGGCCTTATTCCAAGGAAACTCCATAGTGATCAATCATGGTGTTTCTGCTCCTGGAACTGCTATGGCACACAGATACTTACTGCACGAATGAATGAAAGCCTTGGCTTCCTTTTGAAAGAATCCCTATATTCTTTATTACATTCCTTGAAACATACAGGTGGCAACTAAAATATTGTCCACTGATGCAGACTCTGACCAGCGGTGTCTATGGTGTTGTGGATGCGACAAACAAATTCACATGGACTGCAGAAGTCCTGTGGCAGAAAGGGACAGCATGGCCACTCTCTGAGTGAGAGAGTGCTGACCCCTGCTTAGACAGGATTTTATTGCTTTCTGGGAGCATTACATCAAAGAAGGTTCTCATTCATTATGCTTAGGTTTGCTTTAGGTGATTGCTTCTTATAGATATGAAAGAAAAGGCTGTTGCAAATGTAAGGGAAAAAGTGGTTGAACTGGTTACACTCATCCTTGGGAGGTTTAGTACAGACTTTAGGAAATTACTTCAAAGATATGCATTAAACATTTTCTGCCTTAACTCGGGGTGAGGCAGTTTTAGCAAAAGCAAGCCTCAAAGCAGCCTGGATACAATGCAGGCCTGGTTCCCAGGGGAAAGCTGATCTGTGGGCCTGGCTCTTGTGTGCCACCTCACATCTGTCTGTTTTCCAAACCAGGCTGAGCTACATTCGCCATTGCCACTTGCACTGGTTCCTTATAGTCTACTTATTTGAGGGTAGAGGGGTTTCTGGTAGGGTGACTGTTGAAACCCATGTCCTTGCTGTCCTCCCTTTCTAACCAGCCACCAACTCCCCTGAGAGGAACAGATGTTCGGGTGGCAGGCAGGCAGGATTTGGAAGGAATGAGCAAAGCACTGATTGTATAAGAGACACAAATGAGAAGCTTGTGAAGGACTTGGTTTTCTTCTGGTCCAGAGGACAGGATGGGACCAGCACTGGAAAGAGAATGAGTACTCAGAAATTCCTGGAAATAGCTCGACCCATGGAGATCTGAGGACTCAACAGGGTGATTCAACAGGTCAGATAAGTATTTCCTACCCTTGAGGCTGGGACAGTGAAGGGACCGAGGAGCCTTATGTAGGTCCCCAGATGGATTCAATGACTGATACATCTGATATGTCACCTACCCATGAGGCAGAGACTGCTGTGCTTGCCACTGCTGGCAGGATTGCCACCATTTAAATTGTCTAAGGGTGAATAGAGCAATAAGGAGGCAAAAGAGTACAGTGCAGCTAATGTCCAACACAGAAAGACTAAGCCACAGTCCCAGAAGAGCAGCTTTCAGTGAAGTAAAACTGCTAAAGAAACAGAAAATACCTTGTTTAAATGAATACAGCTACTTAAGAGATTGAATTATAGCATGAAAATGATTTATTGAAACTATACAGAGGTGCGTTTTGAATTAAAATAATAGTACAGTATTTGAAGAATGGTCACTGTTAACACATGTATAAGTAGCTTACAAGTTCAAGTACAAAGGATATCTCAGAGGAAAAACACTGTGAAGAAAAGGAAAAAAGATTTAGGGACCATGACATGCAAATATCGGGAATCCCAGGAGGAGGATAAAGAACAAATAGAGGAGAAACAATAATAGAACTAAAAACAGAAAACAATTCCCTTAAGCTGAAGAAAGACTTTAGTGTGCAGATTAAAATTTTTACCAAGTTTAAGGTTGAATTTATTGGGAAGAAAAGACATCTGGGAGAATCTCAGAATTTTAAGGATAAAAAGAAAATCTAACAGGCTTTCCAGAATAATATGTTACAAAGAAAAAAACAGATTGAAGACTCATTGTCTGCAACACCAGAAACTAGAAGTCAGTGGAATGACATCTATAGATTACTGATAAGAAGGGATCCAATCAAGATAACATTTATTGACAAGATGAAAGGAAGATAGGGGTATGTGCAAGGATATCACATTTAACAAAAATCATCTATAAGTACTTTTAACCAAATCAATCAGAGAAGAGACTTCTAAATAGATGGAAACGAAGAGTGGAAATAATTTCTAGCAAGAAATTAACCCTGTAATTTGTATGGTTAGGTGTAAATGAGTTATGATAGAATCATTGGAAATATGAGATATAAGTACCAAATAACTTGATGTAGGAGAAATACTATAAGAGAACACTTGAAGATTAGTCTTTAACCAAAAGCATTCATCTGTCTTTTTAAAACTGAGAAGGGGCAGGGAAAAATATGGAAGTAATTGAATTATATAGGGCTCATATGAGCGTGGAAATGTGGCAAGAGAAAAGTATGGTTTTTAGCTTTTTCTGACTGACTTGTTTCAGTATAAATTCTCAAGGTCCATCCGTGGTGTTGCAAATGGCAGGGTTGCGTCTTTTCTTACAGCTGAGTAGTAGTCCACTGTGTGTATGTACCACATCCTCTTTATTCAGTTGTCTGTTGAAGGACACTTTGCTTGTCTCCATTTCTTGGCCCCCGTGAATTGTGTTGCGATGAACAAAGGGGTGCATATATATTTGAGAATACATATTTTTGAGATTTTCGGGTAGATAGGAGAGGGATTGCTTGGTCATATGGTAACTATTCTTAATTATTTTAGGAACTGCCAGACCATTTTCCATAGTGGCTGTACCAGTGTAAATTCTTACCAGCAGTGAAGGAGAGTTCCCTTTTCTCCACAACCTCTCCACACTTGTTATCACTTCTCGTGTTGATAATAGCCATTCTAACAAGTGTGAGGTGGTATCTCATGGTAGTTTTGATTTGCATCTCCCTAATAGTTAGTGAGGTTGAACATCTTTTCATACGTCTATTCACCAGTTGGATGTCTTCTTACCTCTTCTTGGGAGAGGTATCTGTTTAGAACCCTTGCCCATTTTTCTTTTTTTTTAATGAATTTAATATGTTTTATCGATTATGCTATTAGAGTTGTTCCATTTTCCCTCCTTTATCCCTGCACACCCCCTCCCATCCACATTCCCCCACTTTAGTTCATGTCCATGGGTCATACATATAAGTTCTTTGGCTTCTGCATTTTCTATACTACTCTTAACCTCCCCCTGTCTATTTTCTACCTACCATTTCTGTTACTTATTCTCTGTACCTTTTCCCTCTCTCTCCTCCTCCTACTCTGCTGCTGATAACTCTCCATGGGATCTGCATTTCTGTGATTGTGTTCTAGTTGTTTTCTTATTTTGTTTTTGTTTTAGGTGTGGTTGTTAATAATTGTGAGTTTGCTGTCATTTTACTGTTCATATTCTTCTATCTTTTTCTTAGATACATCCCTTTAACATTTCATATAATAAGGGCTTGGTGATGATGAATTCTTTTAACTTGACCTTATCTGAGAAGCACTTTATCTGCCCTTTCATTCTAAATGAAAGCTTTGCTGAATAGAGTAATCTTGGATGTGGGTCCTTGCCTTTCATGACTTGGAATACTTCTTTCCAGCCCCTTCTTGCCTGCAAGGTTTAAGAAATCATCTGATAGTCTAATGGAAACTCCTTTGTAGGTAACTGTCTCCTTTTCTCTTGCTGCTTTTAAGATTCTCTCCTTCTCTTTAATCTTGGGTAATGTAATTATGATGTGCCTTGGTGTGTTCCTCCTTGGGTCCAACTTCTTTGGAACTCTCTGAGCTTCCTGGACTTCCTGGAAGTCTATTTCCTTTGCCAAATTGGGGAAGTTTTCCTTCATTATTTGTACAAATAAGTTTTCAATTTGTTGCTCTTCCTCTTTTTCTTCTGGTACCGATATGATTCAGATGTTGGAACGTTTAAGGATGTCCTGGAGGTTCTTAAGCCTCTCCTCATTTTTCAAAATCTTGTTTCTTCATTCTTTTCTGGTTGACTGTTTATTTCTTCCTTCTGGTCCACACCATTGATTTGAGTCCCAGTTTCCTTCCCGTCACTGTTGGTTCCCTGTACATTTTTTATTTCACTTAGTCTTCATTTTTTCATCTAATTTGTGACTATTTTCAACCAGTTCTGTGAGCATCCTGATTACCAGTGTTTTGGACTGTGTGTCTGATAAGTAGGTTCCCTTCATCACTTATAGTTGTATTTTTTCTAGAGCTTTGATTTGTTCTTTCATTTGGGCCATTTTTTTTAATCGCAGCGTGCCTGTTATGAAGGGGCGGAGCCTTAGGTGTTCATCACGACAGGGCAACCCACATAGTAGCTGCATTATGATGGTGTGTGTTGGGGAGAGGTTCGAGAGGGAACAGTGGCGCTTGGTCTGCTCTCTGCCAGTTTTCAGTCACTTTTCCTGCTACTCACAAGCAAATTGGGCCCTTCTGGTGCTGATTCCCAGGTGGATGGTTTGTGTATGTTCTAGGACCCTGGGGGTTTCTCTAACGATGGGAGTTTCTCCCAGTGCTGCCTCAACCCCCACCAGTGTTTTCAGTCAGAGGTTTGAAGCTTTATTTCCCCGAGCTGGAGTCTTGGGTTGCATGGTTTGTCTTGCTCTCCAGTTGTTCCTCCTGGGTTATCTGCACACGAATGTGGGACCACCAGCTCCACCAGCCACCTCCTCGTGGGTCCTCCAGTTGCTGCCTTGCCAGCCAGCTGCAGCCTTGTCCACCCTATTTCACAATCTGCCACCTCACTGGGTCTGCCAGCCACTGCTTTGCTGCAAGTCCTCTCTGCCCAGCTGCCCATCTCCGCCCCTCCTACCGGTCTGGATGAATGTTTCTTCTTTAACTCCTTGGTTGTTGGGCTTCCATAAAGTTCGATTTTCTGTCAGTTTGGGTTGTTTTTTTCTTTTCAGATTGTTGTCCTTTTGGTTGTGGGAGGAGGTACAGTGTGTTTACCTACACCTCCATCTTGGCAGGAAGTCCCCTGCCCATTTTTCAGTTGAATTGTTTGGTGTTAAGTTTTATGAGTTCTTTATATATTTTGGATATTAAACCTCTGTCGAAGCTGTTGTTTTTAAATATCTCCCATTTGGTCATTTGCCTCTTGGTTTTGTTGTCGGTTTCTTTTGCTGTGTAGAAGCCTTTTAGTTTAATATAGTTTCATTCATTTACTTTTGCCTTTGTTTCCCTTGCTTTTGGGGTCAAATTCATAAAAATGTTCTCCACGACCAAGGTCTATAAGATTAGTACCTATGTTTTCTTCCATTGGGTTGGCCAAAAAGTCTGCTTTGTTTTTTCCATAAAATAAAAAGACGCATTTTTTATTTTCACCAAAAACTTTATTGATTTGGGTATTTTATCATGTTGGCTGTCTCCTGCTATTGGCTTCTAGTGGGCCGAGGCCTGCTGCTAAACATCTTCCAATGCATCAGATAGCTCCGCAGCAGAGGATTATTTGGCCAAAATGTTAATAGTACCAGGAAACTTTGCAAGCCACTTTTGACACTTTTAATTAGTCACAGCACCTTCTTCATACAAATGCACAAATGTTTTTTTGTGATTCACTTATGTTCTTACCTTCTTTGAGATAATAAAGCATAGTATACCAAAAATGTTGTATATTTTCTTCCATCTTCAATATTAAAATGGCTGCACAAAAATTCACCAATTTTGATGTTCATTTAAATGCATGCTGATATGACAGCGCTAACACTACAATCTAACAAAATTGTTTTGAATGAAATTAAAGACAACTAAGCACTACTAGAACCATCATACAGAAAAAGACTAAACAAAGTTTTTGGCCAACCCAATATGTAATTTATTGTTTCAGCTCTTATATTTAAGTCTTTGATCTACTTTGAAGTAATTTTTGTACTTGAAGATAAACTGTAATCTATTTTCATTCTTTTGTATGACATTCCAGTTTTCCCATCACCATTTATTAAAGAGGCTTTCTTTTCTCCAATGTGTGTTTGTTCCACATTGTGTGTTTCTCCATTGTGTGTGTGGCTCTTTTGTCAATAATTATGTGCCCTTATATATGTTGTTTTATATCTGGGCTCTCAGTTCTGGTCCATTGAACTGTGTATGTGTTTTTCTGCCAATACCATGATGCTGTCTTGATTATTATAGCTCTGTAGTATAATTTTAAGTCAAGTAGTGTGATAACTCCGGCTTCATTTATTTTTCTCAGAATTGCTTTGGTTATTGTGTTTGTTTTTTTGGTCCCATATAAATCTGATGGGGTTTTTTGTTGTTGTTGTTGTTCTATTTCTTTAAAAACGACATTGTGATTTTGACAGGTATTGCATTAAATCTACATATTGCTTCGGGTAATATGGCTATTTTAACTATGTGGATTATTCCAATCCATGAACATGGAATATCTTTTCATTTTATTATATCTTTTTCTTATCTCTTTTAATAATGCTTTGTAGTTTTCAGTATATCGTCTTTCACATTCTTTGTAACTTTGTTCTTAGTTGGGGTTTTTTGGTTATAATTGCAAACGGATTTTTTTCATTTTATTTCTGAAGTTTTATTATTAGTGTATTGTATACTAATAGCAGTGGATTTTTGTACATTAATTTTGTATTCTGCTACTTTATTTGTTTATTGTTTCTAATAGTTTTTTAGTGGAGTCTTTAGGGTTTTCTATGTACAGAATCATGTTGTCTGCAAAAAGTGATGCTTTTACTTCTTCCTTTCCAATTTGGATACCTTTTATTTCTTCTCTTGCCTTATAACTCTGGCTAGGACTTCCAGAACTATGTTGAATAAGAGTGGTGAGAGTGGGCTTCCTTGTCTTTTTCCCGATTTTAGAGGAAGAACTTTCAGTCTTTCATCATTGAATATGATATTGGTTGAGGGTTTGTCATATATGGCCTTTATTATGTTGAGGTACTTTCCTTCTATTCCTATTTTATGGAGTGTTTTAATCATAAATGGATGTTGTATCTTATCAAATGCTTTTTTCTGCATTTATTGATAAGAACATATGATTTTTATGCTTCCTTTTGTTAATGTGGTATATTATATTGATTGATTTGCATGTGTTAAACTATCTTTCTTGCCTTGGAATAAACCCCACTTGATTGTAATATATTACTTTTTTTGATGTATTGTTGTATTCCATTTGCTAGTATTTTGTTTCGGATCTTTGTATCTACATTCATTGGACATATTGGTCTGTAGTTTTCTTTGTGTTATCCTTGAAAGTTTTGGTGCCAGGGTTATGTTGGTCTCATAAAATGTGTTAGGAAATACTGCCTCCTCCAGTTTTTTCAAGGAGTTTGAGACTGGTAGGTTTTAATTCTTCTTAGAATGTTTGGTAGAATTCACTGGTGAAGCCGTCTGGTCCTGGACTTCTGTGTTTTGGAAGGATTTTGATGGTAGCTTCGATTTCCTCACTGCTGATTGGTCTATTTAGATTTTCCAATTCTTCACGGTTTACTCTAAGAAGGTTATGTTTTTCTAAGGACTTATTCATGTCTTCTATCTTATTGAATTTGGTGGCATATAGTCTTCCATGGTATTCTAGTATAATCCTTTGTATCTCTGTGGTGTCTGTGGTAACTCCTCCTCTTTCAGTTTTGGTTTTGTTTACATGGGTCTTTTCTCTTTCTTCCTTAGTCTAGCCAGGGGGTTATCAATTTTGTTAATCTTTTCAAGGAAGCAGCTCTTTGTTGTGTTAATTTTTTGTATAATCTTTGCATTCTCCATTTCATTCAATTCTGCTCTAATTTTTATTATTTCTTCTCACTGGGTTGTTTTGTTCTTTTTCTAGTTCTTTAAGATGTAATGATGTTAGGTTGTTTCTTGAGATTTCTCTTATTTCCTGAGATAGGCCTGCAGTGATATAAACTTCCCCCTTATTACTGCTTTCGCTGCATCCCAGAGGTTTTGATATGTCGTATTTTCATTTTCATATCTCTCTATAGATCTTTTGATCTCACTTTTTATTTCTTCATTGACCCAGTCATTTTTTAGTAGTATGTTGTTTAACCTCCACAATATTCGTGGGTTTCTCTACTTCCTTTTTTCTGTTCATTTCTAATTTCAAGGCCTTATGGTCAGAGATTATGTTTGGTATAATTTCAATCTTCGTGAATTTGTTAAGGCTTCTTTTGTGACCCCACATATGGTCTACCCTTGAGACTGTTCCATGTGTACTGGAGAAGAAAGTATAATCTGATGTTCTGGGATGAAAGGCTCTGTACATGTCAATTATGTCCATTCGGTATAATGTGTCATTTAAGGCTGATACTTCTTTATTGATTTTCTGTTTGGGTAATTTATCTAAGGCTCTCAGTGGAGTATTAAGGTCCCCAACTATGATTATGTTTTGGTCTGTTTCTTTGTTTAGCTCTATGAATAGTTAGTTGCTTTACATATTTTGGTGCTCCCTGAATGGCTGCATGTTGATTAAGAAGTGTTATGTCTTCTTGTGCTCGCTTCGGCAGCACATATACTAAAATTGGAACGATACAGAGAAGATTAGCATGGCCCCTGCGCAAGGATGACACGCAAATTTGTGAAGCGTTCCATATTTTTTTGCAACAACATGGGTGGAACTGGAAAGCATTATGCTGAGTGAAATAAGCCAGGTGTTGAAGGACAAATACCATATGATCTCACCTTTAACAGGAAGCTAAACAACAAAGCAAACAAGCAAGCAAAATATAACCAAAGTCACTGAAATAGAGAACAGGCTGACAGTGACCAGAGGGGAGAGGGGAGGGAATTTCAGGGGAAATAAGAGAAGGATTTAGAGGAACCTATATAAAGGATACATGGACAACTGAGAAGGGAGGAAATGGGAGGGAGGGGGGAGGATGGGGGGTGGGATGGGATGGGAGTAATAGACAGAAAACTGTACTTGAAAAATAATTAAATAAAAAAAATTGGGGAAAAAAAAGAAGTGTTATGTCTTCTTGATGTAGTGCCCCTTTTATCGTTATAAAACATCCATCTTTGTTTCTTGTTACATTTGTTATTTTTAAATCTATTTTGTCAGATATAAGTATGGCTATACCTGCTTTTCTGTGTGTTATTTACTTGGAGAATTATTTTCTACCCTTTCACAGATGTGTCTCTGGAAAGCAGTGTATGGTTGGGTTTTATTTTTTTATTTAACCTCCTACTCTGTGCCTCTTTATTGGTGAATTCTGTGCATTTACATTTATGGTAAGTACTGATGTATGAGGGTTTCCTATAGTCATTTTTTTCTTTGTTTACTGGTAGCTCTGTGCCTACATTCGTCCTTTTCCTCTGTGTTTCTGTCTCTTGAGTTTGTTCTGTGGTATTCCGTGTTTCTTTCCTCTGTTTTCTCTTTTTTATCTTATGTGTCTCAGCCCATTTGTTTGGTCCCCAGTTAGGGTGCATATNGTTTTATTTTTTTATTTAACCTCCTACTCTGTGCCTCTTTATTGGTGAATTCTGTGCATTTACATTTATGGTAAGTACTGATGTATGAGGGTTTCCTATAGTCATTTTTTTCTTTGTTTACTGGTAGCTCTGTGCCTACATTCGTCCTTTTCCTCTGTGTTTCTGTCTCTTGAGTTTGTTCTGTGGTATTCCGTGTTTCTTTCATCTGTTTTCTCTTTTTTTATCTTATGTACTCAGCCTATTTGTTCGGTCCCCAGTTAGGGTGCATATGAGAGGCAACCAGTTGACGTTTCCTTCTCATATTGATGTTTCTCTTTCTCCCTCCCTTTCCCTTTTTCTAAAAATAAATAAAGTCTTAAAAAATAAAAAATAAACTTGTTAAAAATTAAGAGTTATAATAAGTAATCTGTAAGACCCTTATTACCTATTTTTTAGACCCTGAATTATGGAAAATTTCAAACATATGTACAACTGTACACAAGTGGAGAGCATAGTACTACCCCATGTATTATTCAGCTTCAGCACTTTCGACATATGGCCAGTCTGGTTTCGCCAGCCCACATGCCTCCATCCCTTTTATGCAAACTCACCTGTACCCCACTGGATTATTTTAAAGCCAATCTAAGTCACACTGTCATTTAATCTATATAAACTTTAGTATGTATCTTTAAAACATAAGGGCTCTTTTTAAAAAAAAACCATAAAATCATTATCATAGCTAAAATTCATGAACTGTAATACTTTAATATCATCAAATGTCATTTCAGTGCTCCAGTTTCCTCAGGTGTTTCGAATGTTTTCCTTGCAGTGAGTCTGTTTAAATCAGGATCTAAACAAGTTCCACACATTACATTTGTGTGCTGTGTCTCTTAAATGTTTTTACTCTATAGCAGTTACACTCTTTTTTTTATTTCCTTGTCACTTATTTCTTGAAAAAATAGGTCATTTATCTTACAGAATTTCTAACATTCTGGGTTTTCTTTTCTTTTTTTTTCCTTTATCAATTTTAGAGAGAGAAGGAGAAAGAGAGAGAGAGGGAGAGAGAGAAACAGTGATTTGTTGTTCCACCCCTTCATGCATTTATTGGTTGCTTCTAGTATGTGCCCTGTTTGGGAATTGAACCCGCAACCTTGTCATATCAGGGTGATGCTCTAACCAAGTGAGCTATCCAGGCAAGGCATGATTTTTCTTGATTCTTTCTATTGGTTCATTTAACATATTCCTGTATTTACTAGGGACCTGTATATTGTTTATTCCCATTCTTTTTCCTTCTGGCATTATTTTATTTATTTTCATCACTCTGCAAATACCCACTGGACAGTTACCATGTGGCAGACACTGTACAGGGTCCTGGGGATACTTCTTTGGCCTTTTCACCCAATAGATGACTAGGTTGGTAGGAGTTGCTCATTAAAAATATATTTAATCCAATATTTTTATGAAGTATAGCTTTGTGGGTACTATTGAACTAAACCTACTCATATGGCAATATGAAATGTATCCAGAATTCTAGCTTAGGAACAGATGAGGGATTGCTTTTCATCTTTGCTTCTCATCTGCTGTGTGTTGGGTGAAGGGATTTCTTCAGCTCCAAGCAGTAGTGAGAGGTCTAATGGCCCGATATTGAAGCGGAGGAAATAGGGGCTGGGCTGCGGGTAAGAAAACAGGGAGCACTGGGGCATGTTGCCAGTGTGA
This sequence comes from Sturnira hondurensis, assembly GCF_014824575.4. Classification (NCBI taxonomy): domain Eukaryota; kingdom Metazoa; phylum Chordata; class Mammalia; order Chiroptera; family Phyllostomidae; genus Sturnira; species Sturnira hondurensis. The sequence goes on from NW_028095197.1 coordinate 19,757,695, forward strand.
CTCTTAGGAAATTTAACTGTTGCAGCCAGCTCTATAGTCTCCATCTTTCTTTTCTTCTAAGGACTCCAGGAATCAATCGATTCCTTTAAATTCCCGGTCCACCCTGTGATCAGAACCATTTTTTATTGCTTCTTTGCTTCTCTTATGTTTCTGTATCAGACACAATTCTTTTAAGATTTTCTGGATAAGAATATTCTTTGCAATGGGGTAAAAGGTAGGAGGGAAAAGGTGTTTCTACAGTATTTTTCAAACTGTATGCTAAGACTCATTGGTGAGTCATGAAATTGATTTAGTGAGGCATGAAATCAATTTAGTGGATTGTGGAATTGATTTAGTAGGCAGCAGATGGCTAAACGATTTTTTGTTGTTTTGTTTTTTTCTAATGGAATAAAATAGAAAATATTAGAGGGTACTACACATAGCAAGGGTCAGTATTGTTTCATATGTAAACATTATATATAAATAAAATTTGTTAGTATATATATATTATGCATTCATAGTCATGTTGGTAAACAGTATTCCTTAGTGCGAATCAGAGTCAAAGACTTAAAAGTTCATACTTTACTGTGACCTTTTTCAACTTCCTTTCCTTCTCAACCTCCTGCTCCCACGTCAAACATTGCTGTTACTAAAGTTAATAGATAGTGAGAGGCAGGCAGGCAGAAAGGAAGGACTCTGAGATAACGAAAGCCCTAACACAATATTCTTGTACCTCTGTTATGTTACTTGTTACTTTCTTTTCGTTCATCTGGCAAACATTTTTATATTCCAGGCACAGTTCTCTGTACTATTTATTTGTTATATATTTAACAGACAATTTACCGTCTGCTGTGGACAAGGCATTAGGGGTACTGAGGTAGATGTGATGCAGTCCTTCCCCTCGAAGGGTTTACCATTTAGTGTGAGGGATAAAAAACTGTTTCCATTACACTTTGCCCTTCCCTCCCTGCATCCATTTCCTGAATGTTTAGGTTTTGGGATCCTGGGGTAACAAAGTTGGAAAAAGCCTGGTCTACTCTAGAGATTGTAGATTTCATTCGTACAGCATGATATCCCAAGCCCATTGAAGCAAGTGTTTCAAGGAAGAATGATCAATTGTATCAAATATTGCTGATAGTTTTTATAAGGTGGGGCCTGATATTGGATTCAGTATAATAGTCTGTACATATTCTTCTTTCACTTACAATATTTGTAAATAAATTATTAATTCTTTAACTAGAGTGTAACGTCTTGTGAGAATGAAAGCTTGAAAGTAGAGAAAATATCTGTTTATTTTATATGGTCATTGTAGATATTCAGTAAATATTTGATGAATGAATAAGTGCATATCTTCTGCCTGGCTTCCAAATAGATATTCTGAACAAAGCTTCTGTAAGAAAGGAGGCGGGCATTATGTGAGAGGGAACATGGAGGACAGTATCAGGATGGACAGAGGTCATCACAATGCCAAGATCTTTACTTTAGCTTTGAGATGTTCATTTTAGAAGGTTTACTAGACATCTTGGAACCATTGGTATTATTTGGGTCCTAGATTTATTGGCACAGTAAATTCAATCTACAGTCATGTTCCTTGTGATACGCTGCATAATTCATTATGCCATATACTTGTAACCAATACTTTTGAAACATAGCAGGCATGTTGTGTCTCAAGTTGATGGTCAGGAAACGAGATTTCCTAACAGAGGTAAACAATTGAAACGAGAATTTAAGGGGATGTTGGAGTTAGAAGTACTGGGCAAGGTGTTCCTTGACACGGACACCCGTCGACAGTGTCCGCAGCATTATAGATGAGGTACGAGACAAATTCACATGGACTACCAAGTCCTGTGAAGGAAAAGGGACAACGTGGTCACTCTCTCAAGGGGAGAGCACCCCGACCCTTGCCTTGACAGGCTTTTATTGGGTTCAGTTTGCACAGGAATACAGGGTGTATGTGTAAAACTCATCAGTCATTGTCAGGCAGAAATGATTAAACAATAGATAACATTCAAAGAACTCGGAGGGCTTATTCTGAGTCAGGGTCAGATAGTTAAAGGGCCATAAAACTTTGGGGAACAAACTCACTTTCTGCTTGGTCCCTTATTGTTTAAATTGAGAGTATTAGCAAAGTAGGTTTCATTGGATTTTGTGCATTCTTCCTTAGGCCTAATTGCCCTAGGGAACCCACCCTTTCCAGCACAGGGCTGCATCCACCACCAGCATTGTTTCAGGCTTAAGTCAGGCAGGGGAAGTAAGGCAGCCAAGAGATTAGGAGACTTCTTGCAGACAGAATGAGGACTCAGGCTATGTCAAAGCCGAGGAGTGAGGGTCCATGACCCCGTTTCTCTGTAGCCCCCAAGTCCTTCCCTGGGGGCCCCCATGATCATGTCTGTCTTAAGTCATCCCTCCCTTGAAGAATCTTACCCATCATTGGCTAACCCATCAAGCACTGGGGGCCAGGTAGGGTGAAGTAAAAGCTTTGTCCCCTTAGTGGCTTATGGTCCGAAGGTCGCTCACTCAGCCTTAGCCATGGGGCGCAGGGGGCATAGCTTCTGAAACCAGGCAGAGCAGTTTCCAACAGTTCCTGACAGAGGGAGCAGCATTCTAGGCAGAGGGAAGGAACCAGAAAGGCTATAGTATGGGAAGGCGTTTGGTGGAACTACAAGGAGTTTGAACTGGTGTCTGTGTGATAGGCTGTAGGCTTTCTGTATTTCACAGGACCTGAGCAACTGCAGGTAGTTCAGATTGACTGGAATATTGAATGGGTATGAAGTGGTGAGGGAAGGTGGAGGAGCTAAGTCCCAGGTCTTGATTGCCAGTTTTTGGAGTTTGAATTTTAATCTACATTCAGTAGAAAACCACTTCAGAATTTTGAAGCAGGAGAACAATAATAAGTATAGGGAAAACAGGGACAGTGGAGTGACATGATTATTGATGAAGTTTAATCTGGAATCTGAATGTAGGATGGCTTGTAAAACTGGGGAGAGCAGAGACAGGAAAGTCAGCTAAGATATGGCATTGTTTATGACTGAGACAATGAAAATGGATTTGAGAGGCTATCCACACCCCCAGCTCATTGTTAGATCTCTATCCAAAGAAACAAGATTCTTCTTCCTAGACTGTGTACAGTGGCTTTCTCTCTCTGCTTACTGGAACCTAAAGTAATCTCCCAACATTACTGCCCTTTAAGGAAAAGGAGATTTATTGCACTTAATGGAATGCATACAGTGTAACATACATGATCAACAATCAGAGCCGTGTCCTGGTCTACTGTTTGTCCTCTCTGGCTCCGCATGCCTCCTCTGCACCAGCTGCATTACCCCTCTGAGCCTAGAACTTTGACCCCACTGAAGGTAGCTGATCACATGATCAGAGACCAGTGTGCAGGCCTCTAGTAGTTTCACAACATGAGGCTCTCAGGCCCCGAACATGAAATCCATTTATAGTTCCTGCTGAGATGGAGGGTGGGGCAGAGAGAAGGGATGAGGGCTGCCATTCGAAACACCTGCTGCCGCTTACCTGTGCTGGTCAGAACAAGTGTGACAGAGGAGGGAGGTCCACTTGGGTGGATGTCATGCGGGTTGGGGTGAGGGGTCTGGGAAGGAATGACAGGTACTGGTCTGTCCTGGCAGCGGAGAGGACGATGACAGCACTGTCTCAGAGCAGTTCCCGTCCTCTGTCGGTCACTTGGACCGCATTGCAAATTGATGTGGGAACTCAGCTAACCAGGGAGGCCAAGGTGACAAGGTGACAAACTTCTCTGTTGCTAAAACCCAAAACTAGTTGACCTGTTTTCAAGGGATCTGCTTTCTGTCTTCTTCTCGTGGCAGTTTATACCATATTTCATTGATCCTGAGATGCCCATGCGTCTACACTTTCACATCTTTGATATCAGGTTGCTCTTACAGTTGATGATATATCATAGTTTAAGGAGTTTTTTTCTTAGTGGTACACTTTATAATGAGTGCTGTCTTTGGTTTAGTCAGTGCAAGAAGAATATATGTGTGCTTGGCAGGCTGGCGGGTGTCAAAGAGGTGAGAGAAGCTCTCTCCCCAGAGAAGAAGGACCCAAAGGCAGTGCCAATGTTTTAGACCTGGTATGCAACGCATATGTTTATGTGAAAGGAAATCTTCCATTGATTTTAATACTCATGTTACTGTCTGTTTTGAACAAGCTGTAATCAGGAGACTCAATCTGAAGCTACTAGATACTTTCCCATTTATTCCTTAATAAGACTCAAGTTTTAGGGTCACCTTCAGGATTCTTGTGAGCCGAGCTACATCAGCTTTCATTACAGGGTGTGTATGTTCTTTTCTGAAAGTCACCAGTGAATTTCATGTTATGATGGATCCAGTTGTTAACCTCTACTTGGGGAGTTTTTATGGTGTGTTTGCCATTGTTTTAGGCACTGGGCATAGAGTGATGAAAAAGAAAAACAAAGTCTCTCTATTGTAGAAGAGAGGAAAGAGAGACAGTAAAGTTAAGAAAGGAGCTCCATAGTTTAGAAACAGGAAACTGAGACCGAAAGATGCTAATGTGGTTTTCCAAAAAATCGTGGCATGGTTGGAGTTAAGGATGAAATTTGGAGTTCAGGATGTGTCTGTTTTCTCCACAGCCATACACACGGCTGCCATGGATATGCTGGGAGGATCAGGGATTGAAAGCCAGTGTAGAAAAGTGGACATCATGGCAGATGCTGCGTATTCCATTTTCAAAAAGCCTAAAACTTTTACTGGCAACTTTGTTATTGATGAAAATATCTTAAAAGAAGAAGGAATAAAAAATTTTGACACCTATGCAGTTAAACCAGGTAATGCTTATTGTTTTTAAAAATAACGATGTATTTTTCCACATTTTCTGCAAGGAACACGAATCTCTCTTGTGTGATATAAAATTAATATGCTCTTTTAAAAGCTCTCCTCCCAATAAAGGGGAAAACCCCATCCCAGCACCCCTTAGAGAAGAGAGGAAAACCGAAGTGGGCTGGACTTTTAAAGTGATAAACAGATGCGGAAGGTCACATCAGCTCTTAGCCATTTCCGAGTCTTGAAACCAAAAACGAAGATTAGTTTTTAAAATCACAGACTAAAGATTTTATTCAAGGACATGGTAACAGAAGACACAGTAGTGGGTTTTTCACAAAAGCTTCTTAAGATGATGGGCATTTTCTAAATGTTTGTTTCTTAGAGTAGCTTACGGGTAGATGGCAAAAGTGAGTGAGCAGGGTTGGTCTGATGTATAAGGGTATGATGTGAGAAGTTCTCAGTAGTTCCCCTTATTCAAAAATCATTCTTTCTCTCCGAAATTACAGATGATGATGGTGATAATTCATTTTATTATATGTATGAGATAATATATTATAAAATAATGGACATGTAGTCATTATTTGGGTTACTGTATATTTTAAATATTATTTATTAGGTTACCATTTATATTTGTATCATCCCTGTCTCTCAGTTTGAACAGGATCGAATTAAATAGCTCCTTACTGCTCTGGCTGGTGTGGCTTAGTGGATTGAGCACGGGCCTATGAAGCAAAGGGTCACTGGTTCGATTCCCAGTCAGGGCACATGCCTGGGTTGAGGGCCAGGTCCCCAGTGGGGAACACGTGAGAGGCAACCACACACTGATGTTTCTCTTCCACTCTTTCTCCTTCCCTTCCCCTCTCTCTAAAAATAAATAAATGAAATATTTATTTTTTTAAAATAGCTCCTTACAGTTTTACAAAGTATTTTTATATACACTGTCTAGTTAACCTCATAGCAGTCCCATGAGGGAAGCAATATTGTGTCATGATTAAGAATATGGGGTGTGGGAGAAGATAACTCAGGTTCAGGTTCAGTTCCGCTACACTTTAAGTGTGTTACCCAGTTTCTCTGACCTTCACTTTCCTTACTGGTAAAACTAAGGGAATGTTACCTTCCATACAGAATTTTTGTTGGAACTAAATGCAATACTGTGTATAATGTGCTTGGCACAGTTTCTGGCCTGTGCTATAATCACAGTATTCAGTGATTACTATTTCAAGTAGAAAAACATGTTTGAAGAGGTTGAGCCTCAGTCTAAAAGTAGTAGCTAGTAAGAGGCAGAGCCTGAACCAGACCCAGGTCTTCTGGGTCCTGGGTACAGTGTAATTATCACTTTAGGTACTAGACACATAGCATCTGTACGTACAAGATTTTAGAGAGCTTTGAGAACTTCATATGATCAGGTACTATGACGAGTGTTAGGATATAATAAACTCAATGCACCCCTGCCCTTTAGTTTTCTTTAACTTTTTGAGAGGGGGGAACAGAGACAGAGACAGATGGGGAACAAGTTTTTCTTAATGAGGAATCCCCTTCTCTTTGGGGGGCAGGTAGGAAATGAGTCCTAAGCACCTTGGAGGAGTGTGAGACATAAGAGTTGCGTGAATGGATAAGAGAGCAAAGGCCCCTGGAAGAGCAGTTAAGGCTGTAACTGAACAGGTGACTGTGGTTGGATGAAATTTGCCATAGGAGAGGACAACTGGGTTATGGGGAAACTATTTTTACTTAGTAATCAGGCAGTTTAACAATTCTCCTGGGGGTCTTTCCATCACACCAGAATGATTATTTAAATAAAAACAGATATGATGTTTATTAAACAGTCTTAATATATTGAAGTTGTTACAGTAATCTGATTATTTTGGGGGTCATTTTTTTCAGGCCATCCTTTGCTACCAGATTTCTTCTTAGATGAATTCCCAGATACAATTACCCAGAAAATGGAAACCCATGGTAAGATATAGACCATATTTATGTAGGAAAATAAAGATACTTAAGTGTTTTTTCAAAAATATAGAATTAAACATTTCTGTCTTCTGCTTTTAAATAATTTTGTGATTTAAACTAGACAAATAATGTGAAGTCTTAGTTCTAGCAAAGAAGGTTGTCTTTTTTTTCTACCAGTAAGAAGTTCATAACATAGTCTTTTGGTTTAATTTTTAAAAGTCTGAAAAAATATCTCAACCCTTTTTAAGGTTTTATTTCTTTTCCATGGCACTATCTTTAGGTACTTTAGGTATTTTGTATTGTCGCGTTACTTTATTTTGAGGAAAAATGTGTCATATCAAAGTATACCTAACACCATTCACAGAGTTTGTGCTATGTGACTACCTTTTGGGAGAAATTAACTTCAAAGGAGGTTTTGCTTTGACTTTATTTTGTTTTTATAACCCAGAAACAGTAGCACCTTTGAGTTGGTCCAGAGTTTACATGGTGATCTTTGTGTCCCAGCCATATGCCACTTATAGATGAAGCACTGTCTTTTTTTAAGATTTTACTTTTAGAGAGGGGAATGGAGGAAGAAAGAGAGGGAGAGAAACATCAATGTGTGGTCACCTTTTGAGCGTCCCCTACTGGGGATCTGGCCCGCAACCCAGGCATGTGCCCTAACTGGGAATCGAACCAGTGACCCTTTGGTTCACAGGCCAGTGCGCAATCTACTGAGCCACAGCAGCCAGGGCAGATGAAGCACTCTTTAACGAATACCCATGAGAAGAATTTGTTTCGTGGTTTATTAACAAGAATAGTTGTTGCTCTTCTGGGCCCTTAACTTATTTTTATGTAGTGACACTGGATCTCCAAAGTGATCATGGATTCTTTAGATGTCTCCTAGAAAATTTAGGAACAAATTTCCTTTATATATTTAGGAAACTTACAGAAACTCTTCTGCAATGCATTTTCATGCTGAACCTTTCTAGCTTGATCTTAATCCTTCTTCTTTTATCTGTTCTTTCTCCAAACTGTTGGAGATAGTTTAAAAAGTTACTTAGGAAGCTTTTCTTTTGTGATATAGAAGGGAAAAAGGTATTCAAAATCTTAGCAACCAGAGATAGCTCTTTTTAAATTTTACTTTTTTTCATTTTAAAAATGAGATTTTCAATTGGTTGCCACATGGATGTGTCAGAATATTAAAACAAGACTGTCCATCTTTATCTCAGAAGGCATTTACAGAATGGTAGAAATGAGTTAGGGAGCTTATCAAAGTCTAATAGAGACTGGCCCTCTAATAGAGGCAAGTCCAAAATCCGGAGTTTTGCCTAGCATTTGAAGATCGGATCTCTTTTTTGAAGGAAGATGTACATGAACTGAACTCATTTAAATTCCAAATTTAAATAATAAGAACCACTCATTGATCACATATATTTAATTTGTTTTTCAACAAATGTTTATTGGGCACATACTGTGTGCCAAACCCTGTACTACATACTTTTTGTTCATTGTCTCATTAGTACATATGTCCCCACAGGACAGGTATTATTCTCATCTTACATCTGAGATCACATAGGTGTCAGGTGGCAGGGCCAAGATTTAATTTCATCTTTCTTCAGTTCCAAAGCCCATACCCTTAAGCAGTAAAGTTAAATTTCTTTCCTAACTCCTGAATACTTTAAGGCCTTTAAATTAGCATATCCCTCCCCCAGTAATTCAATTTATTAATTTATATTGAGGAGTTGCCATTCTATGAACTAACTGTGTGGGTGCCTATTCTCTATTCTCTCCCTTGGGCATTACTCCACAGGGAGCAGAGTCACAGTCAGCAGGCTGTCTCGTGTTGTTCAATGGCCATGACCTTTCTTCCTAGACTCTGACAGCAGATCATATGTTTGCCTTCGTGAAATTTAGTATTTGTCTTTTTTGTGTTTTTTTCTTACATTTTTATATTTATTTAGTGTGAAGTCAGGAGAGGCTATGTCAAGGCTGCTAGCTATGGTATTTGTGTGTTTTTTTAAGTAATTGAAATGATCTAAATGTGTCCTTCCCATTAAAGCTTACATAGCTGTAGTCTATTGGCTATTATCTCCAATTCAGCTCCACTGATTGATTACACAGGAGGCATCGAATGATGACACAGTCAATACCCCCATCTTTCTGACTCTGGCGTCTTCTTATTTGATTTTAGAACTCACAGTGGATGATGAAGGAATGATTAGTTATCACCCCTAAAGCTCCAATAGTTTGTTTAGGTCCATTTATTATAAACACTGTATAGTTTAGTAGTGGTTTGCTTTTCTTAAGCCTAATCTGAGAATCAGCCTTTTGCTTAGAGAATATAAACAATTTACATTTCTAATCATAATTGACATGTTTGGTTGTTATTCCATTAGTTCGATTTATGCTTTTAGATACCACTGAATATATTTAAAGTCATTTTGGTCAAACAGGTTTAATTAATTGGTAGCCAGTCTATTCTGTCAATTAATTCTATGTGTGGCCTTATTTGCCTAGGCCACAGGTGTCAAACACAAGGCTTGCAGGCCGAATCTGGCTCTCTACCTTGTTTTATCCGGCCTGGCACCTTGCTTCTACCCAGAGACAGCACCGAGCTCCTTGCCCCTAGTTAAGGAGTAGTGACATTGATACAGTTTTTATCCTGTATCAATACAGTTTTTATCCTTCCTGGTTTTACTTCCTTTTTTGCCCTTCGAACCCAGGGTCCACTGGTTCAGTCTCTCTCCTGTTTATATCCTAACCTTCTGGACCTTTTGTGCTAAAATTACATTTGGCCCTTTGAAGGCAACTGTGAAGCTGATGTGGTTCTTGGTGAAAATGAGTTTGACACCCCTCGCCTAGGCTTTAAAGCCATCTTCATCAATATTTTACAGGTGCTGCTCCCCAACTGAAAGAAGAAAAGCCACAGTCACCATCAAAACCACGTTCTGAAGCTGTGGAAGAAACCTTTAGAGTTGTTAAGAACTCTCTCAGTGATGACATTGTTAAAGCCACTCAAGCAATCTATAAGTTTGAGCTCTCAGGTGAGGATTACTCCTGGTGATCTGAGTCTTTTATGAAAGTAGGATATTTCCCTTAGAAGAAAATCAGCCTCCAGTTATAATCACCTGGCTAGTTGGCTGTATGCTGAATCCTTACCCTAGAATGTAGACATTTCAGAATAACAAATAGCTACTGGTTTGTATTTTTAAGTTAAGATCAGTACTTAAGGACACATATAAAGTTGCATTACAGATAATTCCAGTGTAACAGGCAGTATAGTATAGTAATTTATCATCCACCATGGACACTTTACCATTTTTATCTTTGAGATTTTTCCAGTTGGTCTGAATGTAGTCAGCTTTTTAAAATACCTCAATATTCTTTTTTTAAAAGATTTTATTCATTTATCTTTAGAGGGGAAGGAGAGAGGGAGAGAAATATTATGGTTGCCTCTTGTGTGTCCCCCACTTGGAACTGGCCTACAACCCAGGCACGTGCCCTGACTGGAAATCCAACCGTGATATTTTGGTTCACAGGCCCACGCACAATCCACTGAGCTACACCAGCCAGGGCTCAATATTCTTAATATAGCATTAACACACGTTAATGACAGTTTTAAGAACTGGCTACCTCATTCCCATTGTAGGAAGACTTTAACATTATTAGTTCTTTTATCCTTTGTCTCCTCTTTTTTTGATAATCTTAACCTATCTGCACCTTCCGGTTTTTACTTCCTTTTTTGCCCTTCGAACCCAGGGTCCATTGGTTCAGTCTCTCTCCTGTCTATATCCTAACCTTCTGGACCTTTTGTGCTCCTGTCACCACCTGCCAAAACCCTAGTCCTGGCTGAATCACACTATCTGGCTGACCCACAGTTGTACCCAGCATGCTAAATCTTGCTAGAGAAATGGGGAAAAAATCACACCACTGTACCAGTAAAAGTCCATCACTGCCCCTGTATGGAGTCTGAGCAGCACCTCAGAATTCTTGCTTCTGTGACCAGCTTGCTGCCTTAGTTTCCTCAGTTACTGTTTTAAACCCCAGTGCTCCTCCGATCTCCCATCTCTCCCTTCACTGCTTCCCTACCAGAGTCCGCGGGTAACCCCACCTCCTCTTTCACAGGGATAATACAAACCTACAGAAAATAGTTTCTGCTTCCTTTCATCTGAAATTAATTAACCACGGTAGGCTCATCCTCTGTGGATGATGCTAAAGTGCAGAATTTGAGTCAGCAGGTAGGTCTGAGGTGGGGTCCGAATTCTGCATTTCCAACAGGGATGACAGGGCTGAGGTCCCTGGAGCACACTTTTTTCCCCTTCCCTATCAATAACAATTTTTTTAAAGTATATTTTATTAATTATGCTATTACAGTTTTCCCAATTTTTCCTTTTTATCCCCCCCATCCCACACCTTCAGCCCTCCAGCATTCCCCCGCCTTAGTTCATGTCCATGGGTTGTACATATAAGCTCTTTGAATTCTCTGATTCCTATACTGTTCTTAACCTCTCCCCATCTATTTTATGCCTACCAATTATGCTTCTTATTCCCTGTACCTCTTCTCCCTTTTCTTCCCCTGTCTCTCCCCGCTGAAAACCCTCCATGTGATGCCCATGTCTTTGATTCTGTTCCTGTACTAGTTGTTTGCTTAGTTTTTGTTTTTGTTGTTTTTCTTTGCTTTTCTTTAGGCTCAGTTAGTAGTTGTGAGTTTGTTGTCAGTCTGTTGTTCATAGTTTTTTATTTTCTATTTCATAGGTAAGTCCCTTTAACATTTCATATACTAAGGGCTTGGTGATGATGAACTCCTTTAACTTGACCTTGTCTGGGAAGCACTTTATCTGCCCTTCCATTCTAAATGAAAGCTTTGCTGGATAGAGTCATCTTGGATGTAGGTCCTTGCCTTACATGACTTCAAATACTTCTTTCCCTCTCCTTCTTGCCTGTAAGGTACCTTTTGAGAAATCAGTTGATAGTCTATGACACTCCATGGAGCATACTTCGAGTAATAACGTTCTAGACTCCATTTCCTCTGGCCTCTTCAGGGACTTTGCAGTATTAATTATGCACTCTCTTTCACCTGTTCATCCTGCAGCTTCCTTCCCAGAGGTATTTTAACATGTTCAGTCTATTCTGTGTTTTAAACAGACACAGCAAAACACAATAAGCCAAAATGATTTTCACCTACAATTCACTCTGCTCTGGTATTATTTTTCTCCATTCCACTGAATCTGTTTTCACTAAGGTCCTTGGTGGCTTCTGTGTCACCAGTGGACATTTATCATTCTGGTCACACTCTGCAGCGCTTGATGCTTTTGGCCACTCCTTCTGGAAATGCTCCCTTTCCTTGGCCTCTTTGACAGTAGCTTTCCCTGCTTTCCTTCTCTGACTAGAATTGTGCCTGGGTCAGAGGCTTCTCCTGTGTCCTTCAAGGATGTCCTTCAGGTCACTGTCTTAGCACTCTACAGACTTTCGCCAGGAAACTCCAACCCCTCACATGACTTCAGTGACCATGTGAAGTGGTTACTTATGTATCTCTATTTCTAGCCTAGTCAGACTTTATTTAACGGATCCACTTGACTGTTACAATTGGAAAACGTCCAAAGCCAACTCACCATCCCCAATAGCTGCCTTTGGCACTACCTGTTAAATCTACTCTTGTTTACTAGTCCTCTCTCAGTAAACAGTACACCAATGTCTACAGTTCCCCATGCCCAAAACTAGTAAATCATTCCCATGCACCTTCTCCACTTTTTCCTCTTCACATTCAGTCAGGTACCTAGTCCTAATGGGTCCTGCTTTGAGATGATTTCTCAAATATGCCCACTTTTCTCTATCCCCACTGCTGTGATCCTGATCTAGGCATATACCCTTAATTCCTGAATTACCCAACACCAACCATCCTAACCATCCTTTCTTTCCATCGCATCCTTTTTAACCCTCTTCAGTATGTTCTTTACGCTGCAGTTAGCGTGATCTGTTTAAAATACAAGCCTGTATCTCCTTCCGCAGCATCTCTCTTAGAGTGAAGTGCGTGAGTACACTGCCCACTGCGCTCATCTGACTGCTTCACGGGCCTGTCATGCGCACTCTTTCTACCTTCTGGTCCTATGCATTTTTTTCAATTCTTTATTTAGCTAATTTGTACTTAACTTTTATTTTTATTTTATTTTTTAATATATTTTATTGATTATGCCATTACAGTTGTTCTATTCCCCCCTTCATTCCCCTCCACCCTGCACACCCCCTCCCCCATCATTCCCCCCTTTAGTTTATGACCACGTGTCTCAAGTTCTTTAGCTTCTACATTTACCATACTATTCTTGCCCTCCCCCTACCTATTTTCTACCTACCTTCTATGCTACTTATTCTCTGTACCTTCTCCCCCCTTCTCCTCCTCCCACTCCCCCATTGCTAACCTTCCATGTGATCTCCATTTCTGTGGCTTTGCTCCTGATCTAGCTGTCTGCTTAGTTTGCTTTTGTTTTAGGTGTGGTTGTTAATAACTGTGAGTTTGCTATCCTTTCGCTGTTCATATTTTTTATCTTCTTTTTCTAAGATAAGTCCCTTTAACATTTCATATAATAAGGGCTTAGTGATGATGAACTCCTTGAACTTGACCTTATCTGAGAAGCACTTTATCTGACCTTCCATTCTACATGAAATCTTTGCTGGATAGAGCAATCTTGGATGTAGGTCTTTGGATTTCATGACTTGGAATACTTCTTTCCAGCCCCTTCTTGCCTGTAAGGTCTCTTTTGAGAAATCTGCTGACAGTCTGATGGGCACTCCTTTGTAGGTGACTGTCCCCTTATTTCCTGCTGCTTCTAGAATTCTCTCCTTCATTTTAATCTTGGCTAATGTAATTATGATATGCCTTGGTGTGTTCCTTCTTGGGTCCAACTTCTTTGGGACTCTCTGAGTTTCCTGGATTTTCTGGAAGTCTATTTCCTTTGCCAGACTGGGGAAGTTCTCCTTTATTATTTGTGCAAATAAGTTTTCCACTGTTCCTCTTCCCCTTCTGGTACCCCTATAATTCGGATGTTGGAATGTTTAAAGATGTCCTGGAGGTTCCTAAGCCTCTCCTCATTTTTTTGAATTCTCGTTTCTTCCTTCTTTTCTGTTTGCTTGTTTCTTTCTTCCTTCTGGACCACTCCCTTGATTTGAGTCCCAGGTTTCTTTCCATCACTATTGGTTTCCTGTGCATTTCCCTTCATTTCCATCAGTTTAGCCTTCATATTTTCCTCTAATTTGTGGCTAAAATCAACCAATTCTGTGAGCATCCTGATCACCAGTGTTTTGAACTGTGCATCTGAAAGTCTGGCTATTTCTTGGTCACTTAGAATTATAGGCTCTGGGGCTTTGAGCTGTTCTTGAGTCATAATGTTTGGTCTGTTCATACCTATTATGCTTGAGGGGCGGAGCCTTAGGTGCTTGTCAGGGCTGGGCAACCCCGTCGCTGGATTGTGACTCGGTCTGGCTGAGTGGTTTGTTGTTGTTGGACTTCTGTACAGTTCAATTTTCACTGTTTTGGCTGCCTTTTTGTTTCTAAAACTTTGCTGTCTTTAAATTTAGTTGTGGGAGGGGGCACAGTGTTTCCACCTACACCTCCATCTTGGCCGGAAGTCTATGTACTTAAATTTCAAATCTCATCTTCAGTTGGGATTTTCCTGTATCACCCTCCGATTCCTGTTTTGTAAGAGCCATGTTATTGCAGAGTCTTTGGAGCCTAGCCCAGTGCCCGGGACATAATAAGTGCTTAATAAATATTTGCTGAAATTGGTATAGGCCTGGGGATTTTAGCCTGGGAAACAGCAGTATGTAAAATTACTCTAATTGTTGCAGTTACAAAGTTTAAGAAGAGGCCTTCTTGGGCATATATTTATCTATCTTTACCTTCTGTGTAGGTGAGGATGGTGGAACGTGGTTTCTGGATCTTAAAAACAAGAGTGGGAATGCCGGATATGGAGAGCCACCTGTTCAGGCAGATGTGGTGATGAATATGTCTACTGAAGATTTTGTAAAAATGTTTTCAGGTGAGTTTTCATTTTCATTAATTTATTAATACATCAACAAACAAGTGTTGGTGAGGGTGTAGAGAGAACAGAACCCTTATGCATTGTTTGTGGGATTGCTTTTCACTATGGAAAACAGTATGGAAGTTTTTTAAAAAATGAAAACAAATTTTAAGGATGCAACAGAAAGCTTGATCCTGCATCTTGTTGTATCCTTAACCAAGATAATCTTTTGTATAATTTTATGCCCTGCTCATGTACGTCTAACTGTGTCCCCCCCACATTTTATGGTAATTTAAAAAAATTTTTCTACTCTTAGAACACTACTCCAAGTGGTAAGTTAATTAGCATATGTATTTATTAGAAGCAGCATTAGCATTATATCATTCTAATCTAAGGATTCTTTTATTTAATGAATTGTAAATGTTATCGACTCTTTGTTCTCTTTTAATCTTCATAAATTGAAGATCACAGTGTATTCTGTGTGCTGTAGGTCTTTCCAGTTCTAATTCAGAATGCTAATAGCTTACCTACTATCTGAGCTGATCTGTGTATAATGTTACTAAAGGTCTTGTCAACTTTCCTTTTTTTATAGTGTTAAATATTCACTGTGTAAAAATTAAAAAATATACAAGAAAAAATAAAATAAGTACAATTATTCTTTATCTACTGAGAGATGACTATCAGTTGATTTCAGGTTACAGTCATATATATTTTTGTGAATGTATAAATATATGTGCTTATAAAAACAGTGTTAGCCCTGGCTGGTATGGCTCAGTGGATCAAGCACCAGCCTGTGAACCAAAGGGTTGCTGGTTCGGTTCCCAGTCAGGACACATACCTGGGTTATGGGTCAGGTTCCCATTAGGAGGGGTGCGAGAGGCAACCACACATTGATGTTTCTCTTTTTCCTTCTTTACCCCTCTCAAAAAAATTATATAAATAAAATCTTTAACAAAAAGAAATAATCTTGCTTTAAAGAAAACAAAACAAAACAGTGTTACAGCATTACTACTGTTTGATAATCTTTTTTCATTTAATACATTGTAACATCTTTCAATGTTGATGAATAGTTATCTCTTTAATTATTTTCAATAGTTTTAGTGTTTCAGTGACTTTTTAAATAAAGCTTAAACAGTGTTTTCAACATAACAGATGCTTAATAAATTTATGGTAAAGTTAAATCATACAAATATGTAATTTTTTAACTTAATGACCATTTAAAATAAAAATTTGTCAACTTCTACACAGAAATAACAGTAATTATGGTGAATATATTTAAGTGATTACTGAGTAAAGCAGTACTCAAAAGAGTGCTGTGAGCCAAAATATTTTCTTCATTTTATAAACATGGAGACCAAGGTGTTGATAAATTAAACCCAAGGTCATATAGTGAGTAGTAAATGTTAGAGCTAGGACGTGAATCCAAGCCCAAGCTTGTGCTCTTTCAATCATGATACTATTCCGCCTTTCAGAGGTACAAAAATCAAGTTCTTTTTTTAAAAAAAAGATTTATTTATTTATTTATCTTTAGAGCGGAAGGGAAGGAGAGAGAAGGAGAGAAATATCAATGTATGGTTGCCTCTCGTAGGTCCCCTGCTGGGAACTGGCCTGCAACCCAGACATGTGCCCTGACTGGGAATCAAACCATGATCGTGTGGTTTGCAGGCCTGAGCTCAATCCACTGAGCTACATCAGCCAGGGCTCAAGTTATTTCTTTAATTTATATTTTATATAAGTAGCATAAATGTGTACTAATGGGCTTTTCATTTATTTATTTCTGTGAACGTGCTTTCTGTTTCCTGGATTGACTAGGAGAGATTAGTCAGTTAAACAAGTAATTTTAAAAAGTATATTTTTAAGGTGTATTTTATAGCAATAGTTTAGATTGGGAGTGTGTTTGCTTTTGCTTCTTTTTTCCTTTTGTTCTTACTTCATCTACTTTTTTTTGAATGGGCACAATTTAGACTTTATAATCCTAGGCATTCTCCTTTAAGAACCCATAGCCATTTCTATGACCTAATTTACATAGTGGATACATTATAAATATAAAAAATTGAAGCAACTAGTGGCCAAATAATCAGAACCTCTCCTTTTTGCCAGTAGAGGCCACTGTATGGTAAAGCATTATGATAGAAAGAAAATTCGTTAAACAAAATTACCTGATTAATATATTGACAGAATGGATTCTGTATAGAATACTGTGCTTACTAGTTTTTTAAGGTTATTTTTATTTTTTTAATTTTTATTGTTTATGCTATTACAATTGTTCCCACTTTGTTTTTGTTGTTCCACTTATTTGTGCATTTATTGATTGATTCTTGTATGTGTCCTGAGTGGGGATCAAACCTGCAACCTTAGCGTACTGGGGACTATATTTTAACTATATTTTAACTGAGTACCTAGCCAGGGCTATGTATTGATTTTTGTATCCTGGGAATTACCAAGTGAAGACATTTAGGCCAGGGATTTTTGTGGAAAATGTTTTTAATTACTAATTCAATTTATTGTTATAATTAATGGCTTTTATTTTTTAAGCAGCTTTATTGAGATATAATTCACATACCATACAATTCACTCATTTAAAGAATGCAATTCAATAGTAGTTAGCATGTTCACAGATACCTGCAACCATCATCAAAATTGCTTTTAGAAACTTTTTATTACCTCAAAAAAATCCCACCCCGTGCCCATTGGCTATTAGCCCCATATCCCCCACCCACCTGTCCCTAATCCTGAGCAACTTCTAATCTACTTTCTGTCTCTGTAGATTTCCCTGTTCTGGACTTGCATATGAACAGAACCATACAATATGTGCCTGACTTCTTTCAGCATGTTTCTGCTTCATGTTTTCAAGTTTCATTGTTTTTTTTGTTTTTTTTTAAGATTTTATCTGTTTTTTTAGAGAGAGGATGGGAGGAAGAGAGGGAGGGAAACATCCATCGATGTGCAAGAGAAACATCGATTGGTTGCCTCTTGCATGCCCCCAAACAGGATCCTGGCCGGCAACCCAGGTGTGTGCCCTAACTGTGAATCCAGCCAGCGACCTTTCAGTTCACAGGCCAACCCACTGAGTCACAGCAGCCAGAGCTCAAGTTTCATTATTGATGTAGTACTTCATTCCCCTTTTTAAAAATAAGGACATGAAATTCATGTAACATAGATTAAAACATCTTAAAGTATACAGTTTAGTGCCATTTAATTTACTGCATTTAGAGTTCTATCAAACCACCAGAAATCTTTAGTTTCAGAACTTTTCATCACCCCAGAGCACCCCGAACCATTTAAGTAACACTCCCCCTTTCAGCCTCCATCATCTCCTTGGCAACAACTAGTATGCTTTCTTTTTGTCTGTGGATTTGCCAGTTGTGGAAAGTTTATATAAATGAAATCATACAATAGTGATTCTTTTGTGTGACTCCTTTTACTTAGCATAATGTTTTCAAGGTTAATCCAAATTATAGCACATGTCAATATTTCATTTCTCTTTATGACTTAATGCTATTTCATCATATGGACATACTATAGTTTATTCATTCACCTTGACAGATTTGGGTTGTTTGGCTGTTATGAATAATGTCGCCATAAACATTTGTATACAAGTTTCTGTGTGGGTGTATATTTTCATTTGTCTGGTATTGCTGGGTCATATGGTAGATCTAGGTTTATCTCTTTGAAGGATTATTAAACTGTTTTCTGTGGCAGTTGCACCACCTTTATTCCTACTAGCAATGTGTGAGGGTTTCTATTTTTCTGTATCCTCACCCTCACTAAGACTTGTTATTTTTTAGGGTTTTTTTTTATAGCATTTCCCTAATGATTAATGATGTTATCATATTTTCATGTGCTATTGGTCATGTATATAATTCTCCAATATCCATATTTCTCCATATAAGCAATAAGCAATAAAATCTTTGAAGAAAAGTCCATTCAGATCCTTTGCCTGTTTTAATTGAGATTTCTTTTAGTTTTAAGAATTCTTCATATATTGCAGATATAAAGAAGGTATGCAACATGATGATTATATATCTTATTGGGTATAGAATTTGGAAAAAAGAAAAAATATGTTCACCCATTTTCTGTGGGTTTGTCTTTTCACTTTTTTGATGATATATTTTGAAACACAAAAGGTTTTAATTTTGATGAAGACCAATTTATCTGTTTTTTTATTGTTCTTGTCATTGCTTGTGCCTCTGCTATCACATCTAAAAATCCTTTGTCAAATCCAAGTTTTGATGATTTTCCCTTATGTTCTAACAGTGTTTAGTTTAAGCTATTAATATCAGGCCTCTGACCTATTTTGAGTTAATGTTGTATATCAAGTAAGGTAGGGATCCACCTTCATTTTTTTGCATGTAAATATCCAATTGTCCCAGTACCATTTGTTGAATAAGTTATTCTTTCTCCATTAAATGGTGTTGGAAACCTTACATTAAATGCAGTTGACCATAGATGGGTAGGTTTAGTTAAACCCATAAGTGTATGGGTCAAGTTAAACATAGAATTACCATAGTGTTACTGGACAGGGACTGGCCTGGAGCGGGTTTGTCTCAGGTCAGTGTGAAGTGTGTGAGTTCTTGACTTCTTGTAGGAAAGATTTCACAACACAAGTCCAGGTGATTTTGAAAGTATGTTTATTAAAGCTGCGGATAGTGAAAGTTAGGAAGGACTTGGGGTAGAAGAAGCAACAGGATAGAGAGAGCCTAGGTGGTGCTCTGCCTCGGCTGTCTAAAAATGTTACAGGAAAGACGTGAGCCATGGTGGGGCTTGCTTTTAGCTTTGTCTGGGAAGTAAGAGAAAAGGGGGGCTTGGAGAGAGGATCAGAGGAAAAGCCTGGGGAGAGCTGCTGCCTACTGCTCCCTGGCTGCAGGTCTCATGGGGACACTTAGAGTTTAGGAGGAAGTAAAAAGTTCGTCCCTGAGAAGGGGCACAATCATACTCTAGACTACAGCGAGCTGTCACCTGTCTTTGTCTTAAGTGTTACTATCTTTCTTCTGCAGGTGAGAATCTTAGGGGAGGGTTTCAGCAGAATATTCATTAGTTTTCCAAGTCTGTTTTTAATATGCT
Organism: Sturnira hondurensis; assembly: GCF_014824575.4. Lineage (NCBI taxonomy): Eukaryota > Metazoa > Chordata > Mammalia > Chiroptera > Phyllostomidae > Sturnira > Sturnira hondurensis. The sequence goes on from NW_028095197.1 coordinate 19,777,487, forward strand.
GGTGTATCAAAATGAGTGTATGGGAGGAGACAATCATTTGGTCAGCTATACTGTTTTACTTTTATCTTGGGTTTGCCTGGCTTTTAGTGGAGGAGTTTTTGTTTTTTGTTCCTCTAACTTCATTTGTCCTTGGGTTTAGCTGGCACAAATGGCATTAATTGGGTCTCTGTTCTCTGTTGCTCAGATAAGGGAGATTTAAGCAATGTATTATCTGGTTAAGGAGGAGAGGTATGAACTATCTGCTCTCAAGTGTCCTTGGTTGAGGGACGATAGGTCTTATGATTCAGTAGGGGTAAATCGTTCGGATTGTTTGGCCTTGTTTAATTTTCTTGTCTGTTTTCTTATTCCATTTGCCCAGGAATTTTCCCAGCTTTTTCCTATCCTGTCATAATAGAGCCAGTATTTCCACTCCTAGATACATACTCAGAAGAATTGAAAATAGATACTCAAGCCCTGGCTGGCATAGCTCAGTGGATTGAGCGCAGGCCTGCGAACCGGACGATCGCGGTTCGATTCCCAGTCAGGGCACATGCCTGGGTTGCAGGCCGGTTCCTTGCAGGCTAACTACCAGCAGGGGACGCACAAAAGGCAACCATACATTGATGTTTCTCTCCCTCTCTCCTTCCCCTCTAAAGGTAAATAAATAAATAAAGTAAAAAAAAAAAAAGAAAATAGATACTCAAATAAATGTATACTTATTTTCATAGCACTGTGCACAGTACCAAAAGGTAGAAACAACTCACCAACAGATGAATGTATAAACAAATTATTATATACAAATTATTATTTATTATATAAAATGAAATATTTTTTAGCAATAAACTTTAATGATACAACATGGATAAATCTTGAAAACCTGTTAAGTGAAAGAAGCCAGACAGAAAACATCACATGTTGTATGAATCCATTTATATAAAAAACCAGAATAGGTAAATCCATAGAAAGCTGATTGGTAGTTGCTAGGGCCCGGAGGGAGGGGAAACTGGTGATGCGTAATGGGCACAGGGCTTCCCTGTGGGTAATGAAGTGCTCGGGGACTAGGCAGAGATGGGAGTCGTGCAACATTGTGACTGTACTTAAATGCTACTGAATTGTTCACTTTAAAATGGTTAATTTTATGGCATGTAAACATCATCTCAATTTTTAAAAAATATATACCTTGAATAAGTGTTTTGGCTTTTCCCCTGCCATTCCCTAGAGGTAATCTGTCTCCAGGTCTTTTTGTTATTTCTATTTAACCACACATTCTCAATGTTTTCATATTTCTCAGTTATATTTATAGTACTTATATTCTATAGACGCACTAAAGACTGATAGGTAAGATTTAAGTACTTTCATAGTACCTTGCTTCTGCTTCACTTCCCCCTCGTTTAGCCCCCCAGTATACTGTATTTGCTGTGTATAATGTGCACCCATGTTTTTGGCCCAAACTTTCAGGGGAAAAAAATCTATTGTTTTAATTTTTAAATTCAATTATTTACATTTAGAAACAATACTGATTATTGCATTCCAGGGTGTTATTTTGCATATGGATATTGCTATTGCTTTCTCGAGTTACATTTTTTAAAAGATTTTGTTTATTTGCTCTTAAAGGGAGGGGAAAGAAGGGAGAAAGAGAGAGAGAGAAACATCCATGTGTGGTTGCCTCTTGCATATCCCCTCTGGGGACCTGCCCTGCAACCCAGGCATGTGCCTGACTGAGAATCAAACCGGCAACCCTTTGGTTCGTAGCTCCTCCTCCTGGAGAGTCAGCAGACTGGTGCCTTATCTAAGATTCCATCAACCTGGCTAACACTGTTTGGAGATAGTGTTTGACCCTCCTTGGAGATCCCCAGAGACTCCACCCCACCCAATTTATTGGCCCACCCAAGCTGCTTTTCCATATGAATGGCTCATGTTCCCCAACTTCCTAAATCCTCTCAAACCAGCAGCAGCTAGCCTCAGTGAGCCCCAGGCTCTGAACTAGCAGCATAGATTCACAGTTTGGGTTAGCCTGGAATCTCCATGCCCTGCACAAGTAGCAGCCATCTCAGATTGCTTTATAACTCAGGCTGGTCCCAGGCAAAACACAGGTGAAGGCTGATCTTGGCCTCCACTACCCAGGAAACCCCAGGGCCAGCACAGCCAGGAGACCACATCAGAGTACCACCACCCTGCCCCTGCATAGCCGATCTTCCATGGAGGGCAGAGATTGGTAGTAAGGGGTCAAAGCCAAATTTTGCAGCTGACTGGCCTGGCTAAATCCCTCCCGTTGATCTGCCAACAGCAACCATGGCTCAACTACAAGAGGAAGGTACACTCAGCCCACAAGAAGGGTGCACCTTGAGTACCCAGCTTGGGTGATGGGAGGCTGTGCCACTGAACCCTTCAGGACACCTACTACACTGGGCTACACTACCAAGACACAGAGTCAAAGCAGCTCTACCTAATACATAGATACAAACACAGGGAGGCTGCCAGAAGGAGGAGACAAAGAAACATGGCCCAAATGAAAGAACAGATCAGAACTCCAGAAAAAGAGCTAAATGAAGTGGAGAAAGCAATCTCTCAGATGCAGAGTTCAAAACACTGGCCATAAGGATGCTCAAGGAACTTACCAAGGACCTAAACAGCATAAAAAACATCTGTCAGAAACAAAGGATACAGTAATTGAAATAAAGAACAATTGACAGGGAAACAACAGTAGAGTGGGTGAAGGCAAGGATCAGATCAATGATTGGGAACATAAACAAGCACAAAACAACCAATTAGAACAACAAGAAGAAAAGAGAATCCAAAAAATTGAGGATAGTGTAAGCAGCCTGTAGGACAACTTTAAGCAATCCAACATTCACTTTATATGGGTGTCAGAAGAGAAAGAGCAAGAAATTGGAAACCTATTTTAAAAAATAATAAAAGAAAACTTCCTTTAGTGAAAAAAATAGATATGCAAATCCAGGAAGCACAGAGTCCCAAACAAGATGGACATAAAGAGACCCAACCCCCAAGACACATCACAATTAAAATGACAAAGGTTAAAGATAAAGAGATGAGAGGGGTGTGAGAATGGATAAAAGGTGAGGGGATTAAGAAGTACAAATAGGTGGCTGCAGAACAGCCATGGGGTTGTAAAGTACAGTGTAGGAGAGAGGAGCCAAAGACCTTATACACTTGACCCATGGGCATGAAAAGGGTGGGGAGATTGCCTGAGGGAGTGGTAAGTGCTGTGGGGGGTGGGGGGGTGGGCAAGGGGAAAAATCAGGACAACTGTAATAGCATAATCAATAAGATATAATTGAAAAACATTTATATAGATATAGGATTAGTACTACCCATGTATAATGCACATCCTTATTTTTCCCTAAAAAATTTGGGCAAGAAAAGTGTGTGTTATACATGGCAAAATAAGGTAGTTATTTTAGAATTTTTGTTTAAATCAATACTTGATTTAAACATAATTATGATGCTGGCATAGTTTGCTGCTGAGTCAAATAGTATACTATTATTATTTCCCCTCAGAACTTTTATTTTTCCTGGATATTAATAATTGCCTCATTTTTCCTCATTAGTTATAGGTATAAAGAAACAGAGCAAAATCTCCCTGTACTCTCCTCACAACATTTTCATGCAGTTTATCATTCTGCCAAATGTGTCAAATTGCCTGTCAGTCTACTGTTTTTCCTGGATCCCTCTATCTTGTTACAATCAGGTATCTCATTATACTAGCCTGCTACACAGCTGTGATCCTAGAAATTTCTTCCACTTTCCCCTGCATTGAATCTCCTGTTTCTGTATCCCATGTCTTCTCTCTGTGTTACATCCTCATTTTGGCCGCACACATTCTCCAGTATCTTCATGAGAAAGGATACAAAAGAGGTAATTTTACTTGTAGTCTACCAGCACATTGAATATTTGGTGGGTGGGGATTTCTGGGTTGAAATTAACTTTCTCTCAGAAATTTGAATGCATTGCTCCTTCTTTTGGATTACAACTGAGAATTTGATACTATTCTTCTTATTCTTTTGTATCTACCCCTCTCCTTTCTGAAAGCTTCAGAATCAAAATGATCTCTTTCTCTGTAGTGTTCTGAAATTTCACAATGACACAAGGTGGTGTGGTCTTTTTTCCTTTCATTTTCCTGGGTATTGGATGGGACTCCTGGGAATGTATCTTACATTTTTTGTTTTTGTTTTTTTGGTAGTACTCTTGGTTTTCTCAGTTCTCACTTTTAGGAGAAAACATAGATCTCTGATTTAATCATATTATTTTTTAGGAGATTGATTCACTTTATTTCTTTTCTATTACTTTTTTAATAGTAAAGAAATAGCTTATTTGAAAAGATTATTGGGGTGAGGGCTAGAGAGATGCTTTTGCAATAGTGGGAAACTGTTGCAACAGAGAGACTGAATGAGTGCTGTGAACAGGGATCCGCAAGCCTCTCCTTTCTGTTGTATTTTAATATTGTCTATCAAATTGTTGTTTCCAAGAGCTCATTTCTGTTTTCTCATTCTTCTTCTCTTATGTTCCCCTTCTTCCTCCTCAGTCTGCCCGATTCCATTTCCCTTGTTTGACTCCTTCTCCCTCCTCCTCTTCTTTGTCTCCCTTCCCCACCCCTTCTTATCCTGTTCTCCTTTTCTCCCTCTTTCCTGTGCTTCTCCTCTTCTTCCTTTCTCCTCCTGCATCCTGTTCATGATACATTGGTGTCACATATTCTCTTATCAATGAGGACATGACTTAATGGAATTTATTTGTTTGTTTTTCATATACTTTGTTTCAGTTTTCTCTGCTGCATTCAGTTTCCTCCAAATTGCTTTTGTCTCTTTTTGTTTGTTTGTTTCGTCTCCATTTGATGTCTATTCATCTTTATAAGTGAGGCTCAATAGAGCTGATTGGGAGCTGTGTATCCTGAGTACACTGGTGGGCTTGTGGGTGGGTAGGTTTTACTGTAGATATAAGAGCAGGGAACCAGTTTTTTGGCTGGAGGACACCCCAATGTTAGTGTTTCTCAGGTTTTGCTGGGGCTGTTCTGTTCCTTCAAAGAATAAAGATCTTTCAGTATCTTCCACATAAATAAAAAATTACCCTTTATTACTTATAAATTTAGATATTTTAATTATATTTTATTGATTATGCTATTACAGTTGTCCCATTTTTTCCCCATTGCTTCCCCAGCACCACACACACTCTCAGATGATCTCTGTACCATTGTTCATGTCCATGGGTCATATGTGTAAGTCCTGCAGCTACTCCGTTCCTGATACCGTACCCCATCTTTAACTACCTATTTGCATTTCTTAACCCCTTCACCTCTTCACCCAATCTCCTACACCACCCTCCCTCCCATCTGGCAACCATCAAAACGTTCTCGATTATCCATGATTCTGTCTCTATTCTTTTTTTTTTTTTTTTTTTTTTTTTTTAGTTTTTAGAGAGAGGCGAAAGGAGGGAGAAAGAGAGGGAGAGAAACATCAATGTGTGGTTGCCTCTCATGCACCCTGTACTGGGGACCTGGCCTGCAACCCAGGCATGTTGCCTGACTGGGAGTTGAACCAGCGACCCTCTGGTTCACAGGCCAACACTCAATCCATTGAGCCGCACCAGCCAGGGCTCTATTCTTATTTGCTTAATTTGTTTTCATATTCAATTATTCATAGATACGTTTATTGCCATTTTGTTGTTCATAGTTTTGATCCTCTTTTTCCTAAATAAGTCCCTTTAACATTTCATATAGCAATGGTTTGGTGATGATGAACTCCTTTACTTTGTTCTTGTAGGGAAGGTCTTTATCTGACCTTTGATTCTAAATGATAGCTTTTCTGAGTAGAGCAATCTTGGCTGTAGATAGCTTGTCATGACTTTGAATATTTCTTGCCAATCTCTTCTGGCCTGCAAAGTTTCTTTTGAGAAATCAGCTGAGAGTCTTACGGAAACTCCCTTGTAGGTAATTAACTGCTTTTCTCTTGCTGTTTTTAAGATTCTCTCTTTATCTTTAATCTTTGGCATTTTAATTTTGATGTGTTAAGGAGTGGGCCTCTTTGCATCCGTCTTGTTTGGGATTCTCTGTGCTTCCTGGACTTGCAAATCTATTTCCTTCACCACATTGGGGAAGTTTTCTTTAATTATTTTTTCAAATAGATATCCAATTATTTGCTCTTTCTTTTCTCCTGGTGCCACTATGATGCAAATGTTGGAATGCTTGAAGTTGTCCTACAGGCTACTTACACTGTACTGGGGTGAGGTATTGTTTTTTCTTCTTGTTCTAATTGGTTTTCTTTTGCTTCTTTATATTTCAAATCGTCTATTTGATTCACAGTTTCATCTACTCTACTGTTGTTTCCCTGTAAATTTTTCTTTATTTCAATTACTTTGTCCTTCATTTCTGACCAGATCTTTTTTATGCTGTTGAGGTCCACACTAAGTTCCTTGAGCATCCTTATAACCAGGATTTAGAACTACACTTCTTTTTTTTTTGAAAAGATTTTATTTGTTTATTTATCTTTAGAGGGGAAGGAGAGAGGGAGAGAAACATCAATGTATGGTTGCCTTTTGTGCGTCCCCTGCTGGTAGGTAGCCTGCAAGGAACCGGCCTGCAACCCGGGCATGTGCCCTGACTGGGAATTGAACCGCGATCGTCTGGTTCGCAGGCCCGCGCTCAATCCACTGAGCTACCCCAGCCAGGGCTAGAACTATACTTCTGATAGGTTGCTTATCTCCATTTCATTTAGTTCTTTCTTTGGAGTTTTGATCTGTCCTTTTATTTGGGCCATGTTTCTTTGTCTCCTTGTCTTGGCAGCCTCCCTGTGTTTGTTTCTGTGTATAAGGTAGAGCTGCTGCACTCTCTGTCTTGGTAGCATGGCCTAACGTAGTAGGTGTCCTGAAGGGTCCAGTGGCAGTCTCCCCTATCACCCAGGCTGGGTACTTGAGTTGCACTCTTTGTTTGGGCTGAGTATCCCCTCCTCTTGTAGTTGAGCCTTGATTGCTGTTGGCAGATCCATGGGAAGGATTTTCCCCGGGCCAGTCAGCTGCAACGACTGGCTATGACCACCAACCACCATGTGCGGGTTAAGAGGAACTGCTTGGGACTCCAGTGGTTTCTTCCACCAACTCAATCTCCAGTGGTTTTTGCAGCCAGGAGTTATGGGGACTTATCTTCCTGTCACTGGAGCCTTGGGCTGGGGTGGCCTGTTGTGGGGCTAGGACTCCTTGCTCTTGACATACCCCTCCCGAATTTTTATCCACATGTGGGTGTGGGACCATCCCATTTCACATCTCCCCTCCTAGCAGTCTGGATGGATGTGGCTTCTTTAATTCCATAGTTGTTGGACTTCCATTTAACTTGATTTCTGGCTGATGGTTTTTCTGTTGTTGAGTTGTAATTTGGGTGTGGTTCTGTGAAGAGGCTAGCTATGCGGTGTTTACCTATGGTGCCATCTTAACGTGAAGCCTCTTGAATTGAAGTATTTTAACATCACATTTCCTTGGACTAGTGCACAGCTCAGTTTATTCAGTATAATGCAGAATTGGACTTGATCCTTCCTATTTGTAACCAGTCTACAAGGGGTGACCAAAAACCCTGGAATTATCTTCTGGAGTACTGGCCTCCTCTTGTACAGGCTTTCCCCACTAGGTCAGTGTTTAGGAACCCACTGTTATCAGTGTACAGCTGTCATTGTTGTAGGAGGCTGCGTTCAGGGTCAGTGAATTTTTTTGAGGATTCTTTCAACATATTTGCCCATTTCACAATGGGCAAGCACACCTGCCCACACTGCATTGCATGTTCAGGAGTTTTTGCTAAAAAGATTTTATTTATTTATTTATTTATTTATTTATTTATTTATTTATTTATTTATTTTTAGAGAGGGGAAGGAAGGAAAAAAGAAAGGGAAAGAAACATCACCTGCTGTACAACCCAGGCATGTGCTCTGACTGGGGAATTGAACCAGCAACCCTCTGGTTCACAGACCAGTGCTCAATCCACTGAGCCAAACCAGCCAGGGTCATGATGTTCAGCAGATGCTGACCAAAAACAGCATGACCCCCAAACTCCCTATTCACTTGATCTTTCCCCAAGTGACTTTTTTTTTGTTTCTCTGGATGAAAAAGTCTTCAAAGGGAATCGTTTTGCTGATGTGGAAGAGGTGAAACAAAAATGGCAGAAGCACTAAAAGGCATCAAAATCAATGAGTTCTAAAACTGTTTTGAGCAGTGGAAAAAACATCTCAATGGGTGTGTTGCATCAAATAGAGTACTTCAAAGGTGACTGAATTTTAAAATGTAAGAATACACAATTTTTTATAAATTCCAGTTTTTTGTGACCCCCCTCGTATAAATGTTTTGCTACAACTCCTATACAGAGCAATTTAAAGGTGTTTATTATTTCAGTATATACACAATATAGTAACCCACAGATTTTTTTGACAAACAGCCTGCATATGGCCCAGTGAAAGTTTACTAATGCACCAGATACATATTGTGCCCTTTGGAGATATGACCTGTATATAAATTGGCATAATATACCTCAGGTAACTATAAATGAGAATCAGACACACCTGGCTTTGAATTGTGGCATGATCATATACAAGCTGTGTGACCTTCAGAAAGTCAAAATCCTTTTCGAGTCTCAGTTTCCTCATTAATCATTTTGTGTGTCAGACTCTGTGCTAACACTGGTATCAGAGCTGCACATAAAAATAAAGTTTCTTGCCTTGGTGGAGCTTCTATTTATTATTTGTTGTAATTAGCCGTAATGTTGTTTTAATGTTCGCATTTTACGTCCTTGTACTTCTCTGGTTAAAATAATGCAAACAGCCTTGGCTGGTGTGGCTCAGTGGTTTGAGCACCATTTGCAAACCAAAGGGTTACTGGTTTTATTCCCCATCAGGGCACATGCCTGGGTTGCAGGCTAGGTCCCCAGTAGCAGGTAAACAAGAGGCAACCACACACTGATGTTTCTTTCCCTGTCTTTCTTTCTCCCTTCCACTCTCTCTAAAAATAAATAAATAAAATAAAATATTTTTAAAAATAACACTAACATACTTTTGTGTCCATACCAGTGCTTTTAATGATCATTTCTTAATATTATATGCATTTAGATTTGTTTTGAAAAATCTAAACTTGAAATGTTAAAAACTTAATGAACTATAATATATTGGAACATTAACTAAAACAGTGTTTGTTTACCTCAATTCATTTGAGGGCCATGTATTCTTAAGAGTACTTTAACAAGTATATAAATGTTGCATCTTCAGCTTTTTGCTATAATCTTTTGCTGATTGTTGTTTTTACATTATCTCTCATATGATAAGATACCGTTACCATTTAAGTCTATGAATTGCGATTCCCAGGATACTTATTTAAAAATGCTGTAATAGAAATTTCTGTGTTTCACAGATGTATAGAACTCCAGGAGATCCTTTTTGTAATGTATGTTCTTGAAGCAGTGTGTCCCCACGGGCACTAATAGCTGCTTTCGTCTGTCGATTTCCCATTGCAGGGGCACTGAAGCCAACAATGGCGTTCATGTCGGGGAAGCTGAAGATTAAAGGAAACATGGCGCTGGCCATCAAACTGGAGAAGCTCATGAATCAGATGCATGCCAAGCTGTGAAGGAAAAGGAAAAATAGGTCGATCTCCAAGGTCAAAAAGTAAAAAGGCTCAACAGTTGAAATCTAATGTTTGTTTGATTCCCTGTTGTATTGTACGGATATGAAATTTTATTCTGGAAAAAAGAGAATTTATGTATTTGTAATACTTGAAATTATAATTAAAACAGCTAGCTAATCAAACATAAGCTTCATTAAATAAAATTCAAAGACATTTTGCTTTTTATGTTTTGTGAGTTTTGCCCTCTAAGCGCTGTAAACCATTTGCCTTATTATTCTAGAAAAAGTATTATGAGCAACCAAGCAGGGTCACACAGTAAAGTAACATTAGCTCTTTTAAAAATCTTCCCATGTAAAATATGGTTCTAAACTTTTTAATTTGGAGTGGTATACCAATGAAAATCTTAATTATATTTTACATTTTTATATATTTTAAATAAGATAGTCTGAAGTAAATTTTTATAGGATTCACATCATAAACTACTTATAAATACTTTTTGTAGACTAATGAAACAAAAACAGATTTTTCATTTTGTTAAACCAGCTTTCCTGTAAATCATCTACAGGAAAATATTATTATAATTCAACTAATATATATGCTATTTTATTTTATTTTTTCTTTTTTTAAATATATTTTATTGATTATGCCATTACAGTTGTCCCATTCCTCCCTTCACTCCCCTCCACCTGCACACCCCTCCCCCACCATTCCCCCCCTTTTGTTCATATCCATGTGTCATAAGTTCTTTAGATTCTATATTTCCCATACTATTCTTGCCCTACCCCTTGTCTATTTTCTACCTAATGTCTATGCTACTTATTCTCTGTACCTTCTCCCCCTCCCACTCCCCTGTTGCTAACCCTCCATGTGATCTCCATTTCTGTGGTTCTGCTCCCAATCTAGTTTTCCTCTTAGTTTGATTTTTTTTTAGGTGTGGTTGTTAATAACTGTGAGTTTGCTGTCCTTTCACTGTTCATATTTTTTATCTTTTTCTTAGATAAGTCCCTTTAACATTTCATATAATAAGGGTTTGGTGATGATGAACTCCTTGAATTTGACTTTATCTGAGAAGCACTTTATCTGTCCTTCCATTCTAAATGAAAGCTTAGCTGGATAGAGCAATCTTGGCTATAGGTCTTTGGATTTCATGACTTGGAATACTTCTTTCCAGCCCCTTCTTACCTGTAAGATCTCTTTTGAGAAATCAGCTGACAGTCTAATGGGCACTCCTTTGTACAGGCCCACACACCCGGGAACCAGCACCAGAGGGGACCAATTTGCTTGTGGGAAGCCGCAGAGGGGACAGAAATCTGAGAGAGAGTGGAGAGAAGCAAAGCGCCATTTTTTTTTCCCTCTCTGACTCCGCCCCCAAGTACAGCGTCACAACCCAGCAACTGGTTTGCCCCGCCCTGGTGAACACCTAAGGCTCTGCCCCTCAAACATAACGGGTGTGAACAATCCAAACATTATGTCTCAAGAACAGCTCAAAGCCCCAGAGCCTATATATGTAAAAATGTCCTAAAATAAAATAATTTCTCCCCAGAAGTATGTACTTGGTAACAATGCTTTGAAGTGAGACCATTAGAATAGATGGTTGTTGACGGCTTAATTATCTGCCCCCCAATTTTTCTATTGACGTCCTAATTCTTACTAACTCAGGATATGACTGTATCTGGAGCTAAAACCTTTAACAATAGTGATTAAATTAAAAGGAGGCTTTTAGGGTGGGCCTTAAACCAATCTGACCAATGTCTTTATAGAAGAGGAAATTTGGCCACAAAAGAGAGACAGGGAAGCACACACTGAGGAAAGACCACGTGAGGACACAAGAAGAGGGACATCTGCAAGTCAAGGAGAGAGGCCTCTGAAGAAACCAAAACTACCGACACCTCGATCTTAGACTTCTCCAGAACTGAAAGAAACTTTTGTTGGTTTAGCCACCCCATCTGTGGAATTTTGTTCTGGCAGCCCTAGCAGACTCATACAATGGTTGGTTTGTTTGTCTTTTTGAAAAAAGCTAAACTTAAAAAAAATGTCCTTTCATTTTAATCAGTTAAAAACACTTGCTGAGTATAATACTTTTACTTTTTCATACTTACTCATATTATTGTGCTATTAAGCAAATTAACTAATTCCTGCATTTCACATAGAATCATAATGTCAGGGGATTTAGTATGTATTTTACAAATGAGGAAACAGCGGATCAGAGATGGGAAAGGACTAGCCCAAGGCCAAAATTAACAAGCCCTAGCCAACAAAAACTTCCCAATACATTAGCCTTGAACAGAACTTGAAGGCCCCACCTCCTACTCCTTGAAGCCCAGATAGAGTGACTTTGAGTGGTGGCCTTACAACACCCTTGGCCTCTCCCAGTCATTTCTAGTTACAAAAGGATCCAGTTCACAGGAGATGTCAACTGCCTCCATTTCTACTGAAGTTGTCTAAACACTTTTCCTCTTGCTCTGCATTCTCCATATGGTCACAAAGCTTTGGGAACATAAAAAGTAGGAAGTATTGTGGGTCAGGAATTCTGGTTTCTGGTCACTAAAATACATGAACTTGCTAATAAAAAGTCTTTAGGATATTGAAACTTCACAAGAGCCTTGGTTTTCACATCAATAATTGAGGGAATTTAGGGTGTAGCTCAGTGGATTGAGCTCGAGCCTGTGAACCAAAGGATCGTGGTTCGATTCCCAGTCAGGGCACATGCCCGGGTTGCAAGCCAGTTCCCAGCGGGGGACACGTGAGAGGCAATCATACATTGATATTTCTCTCCCTCTCTCCTTTCCCTCTAAAGATAAATAAATAAAAATACTTAAAAAATAATCGAGGGAGTTGGATGAGGTTATCTGCAGCCCCTTTGCACTCATTACTAGGAAATGCTGAGCAAACTACACTCTTCCGTCAGAAGTGAAGGTGGTCAAATCTACATTCCTGAAGAAATCTACATTTCTTCAATAAATGTCTCTTTTATTTTACATGGCTGGATACCTTCTGGACGGACCTCGCACATGGGAGCATTCAGGTGTGAGTAACTCAAGGGATGGTTAGAACTTGAGCTGATATAACATCTTAACAAAAGAATAATTGTTTTAGAGAAGTAACACAAAGAAAAAAAAACTTTGAGTTTCTAGTATGGCAAATAGTGCAAAGGGAAAATATGGGGATTATATAGTAAGAATATGTTCAGTTTTGTAAGAAACTGCCAAACTGTCTTCCAAAGTGGCCATACCATCTTGCAGTCCTACCACCAATGAATGAGAGTCCCTGTCGCTCCACATTCTCATCAGCATTTGGTTGTCAGTGTTGTGATTTTGGCCACACTGAGAGGTGTGTAGTGGTATCCCATTGTTTTAATTGAATTCCCTAAGGACATACGATGTTGAACATGCTTACTTGTCTCTCTCTCTTATTTGGTAAAGTATCTGTTCAGGTTTTTGGCCCATTTTTATATCAGGTGGTTCACTTTTTTTTTGTTTTAAGGGTTCTTTGTGTATTTTGAAGAACAGTCTTTTGTCAGATACATGTCTTTTGCAAATATTTCCTCCCAGTCCTTGACTTGTGTGCTGGTTCTTTTGACGTTGTCTTTCATAAAGTGGAAATTTTTCATTGCAATGAAGTCCAGCTTATCAGTCATTTCTTTCATGAATCATGCCTTGTTTTTTGTGTAAGAAGTCATTGCCATACCCAAGGTCATCTAGGTTTTATCCTCTGTTATTTTCTAGGAGTTTTATAGTTTTTCATTTTACATTTAAATCAGTGATCCATTTGCAGTAAATTAACTTTTGTGAAAGGAGTAAAGTCTTGGCTTACATTCATTTTTTTTCCCATGTGGCTATTTGTTCCTTTACCATTTGTGGAAAAGAGTATTTTTGCTCCTGTTTCAGAGTCAATTGACTATATTTGTGTCTCTTTCAGGGCTCTCTCTTCTGTCCTGTTGATTTATTGTTTATTCTTTAACCAAGGAACACTACTTGGTTACTATAGTGGTATATTAAGTCTTGAAGTCAGGCACTGTCTGTCTTCCAACTTTGTTCTTCTTCAATATTGAATTAGTTACTCTGGGTCTTTTGCATCTTCATATAAACTTTAGAATCATTTTGCTGAGATGCTCAAAATAACTTGCTGGGTTTTTTTTTATTATCCTCACTCAAGGTCATGTTTGATTTTAGAGAGAGAAGAAGGGGGAGAGAGAGACAGACAGACACATAGATGTGAGAAACATTGATCAGTTGCCTTCCGTACATGCCCCTATGAGGGATAGAACCCATAACCTAGGTATGTGCCCTGGCCAGGGATTGAACCCACAACCTTTGGTGTACAAGATGACACTCTAACCACCTGAACCATCTGGCCAGGGCAACTTGCTAGAATTTTGATGGGCATTACATTGAATCTCTATTATAGTTTCAAATATATGTCTTGATAATATTGTCTCTATATCCATTAACATGAAATATCTCTTCACTTATTAAGTAGTTCTTTGATATCATATTAGAGTTTTGTAGGTTTTCTTGTATAGATCTTGTACATATAATGTTAGATTTGTACTTAAGTATGTCGATTGTTTCAGATTTTCTACAAAGACAATAATGTCATCTATGAACAGTCTTATTTTTTCCTTCCCAATCTTAACTTTTATTTCTTTTTCTTGTGTTATGGCGTCGGCTAGGACTTACAGTATGATGTTCAAAAGCAGTAGTGAGAGTGGACATCCTTGATCGTGATCTTAGTGGGAAATCTTCGAGGTTCATTTATATTTTAGCGGGTTGCATTTCTTAAGGCTGACTAATATTCTGTTGTATGTACGTGCTACCTTTTGTTTAGCCATTAATGGCCATTTGAGCTGCTTCTACTTCCTGGCTATTGTAAATAATGATGCAGTAAAAGTAAGTAGATAAAAGTCTCAAGCTCTTGCTTTAAATTCTTTTGGTTCCAATTTCTCCACAGGATTACATATTTGAAATATGTAGCAATTAACTGGGTTTTTTTATACAGACATCATTTTGTCAAAAATGTTTGCACAGATTTTATATTCAGCCTAGACCAGGAGGAATGTTCATAGAGCCAGGTGTTAAGAAGCCTTTCTTCTTTGTTCAGAAGTTAAGTATTTGGTCTAGGGCCATACCACCCTGACCGTGCAGGATCTCGTCTGATCTCAGAAGCTAAGCAGGGTCAGGCCTGGTTAGTACTTGGATGGGAGAAGTTAAGTATTTGTCAGCCTCAGTCATATTCTTGTCTCTGCTACCTTAAGAGTATAAGTGACTGAGGTTTCCCTGTCACATTTGGGATGAGGTCAAGATGTTAACCCCACCCACATACAGCTAATCAGATATGCTGTAAATGTCATAAATATCATTATTAATCATCACTATTTTGGAGATGCTCAGTTCCGTAAGTAGAAAGTTGTGAGCCTGGACACAGCAGCCAGACTGCCTGGGATGAATCTGAGTTCCTCCTGCTGCGATGTGAACTTAGGCAGATTTGGAAGTTTCTCTGTGCCTCAGTTTCCCTGTCTATAAAATAGAAATGCTAACACCAACTTCATAGTGTTTTTAGGATTAAATAAATTAATATTGGCTAAACACTTTGCTGTATGCAGTGTGAATCCAGGGCATACAGCAAATGCTCTCAAAGTGTTTGCTAGGTAAAATATGGGTGGAGGGTGCCTGGTAGTACGTAGGTAGCATGTCCAACCTACTTCAGTTGTGACGAGCCGCATAGGTGGCATTTATTGTATGGATTCCACAAGCCTCTGTGTAAAAGAGGTGACACACACTTGCCATCCATGGAGCGTGGTCTCGTAAAGAGGTCTGCTCCCAGCTTTTAGGTGGAGCTGTAAGGAGCTCCGAGTGGCAGCTGGGACCCCGGCCGTGAGGCAAGAGGGGGTGCTGTCCACCTCAGAACGAGCCAGGGATCGTGGGTTGCACACCTTTCCGGGTGCGCAGACCAAGCAGACCAAGCTCGTGGGCACGTGTGTGTAGTAGGAGGAGGGTCGAACCACGCGTCCTCGGGGCAGCGACAGCGGCGAGCTCGCAGCACCCGCCGTGGGAGTGTCGTTTACACACTTCCTGTGGGTCTCGTGGACCACGGAGCGTTTCCGGTGCCCGCTGGAGCCCGGGTCCGAGCCCCCGCCTGCTCGCTGGCCCCGCCCCGCCCTCGCCCCGCCCCCAGCCCGCCCACCCGCCGCGCTCTGAGGAGCGGGTGCCAGGAGCCCGGGGCGCAGGAGCGCTGTGCGCTGGCCCGCGGAGCTAGGCTGGCGCCTCCGCACCCCACTCCGCGCAGTGGTGCGCCGCCACCCGGCGCCTTCCCTGGTCCGTGTGCCGTCGCTGCCCGGCCCTCCAGCCGCTCTCCCTCCCTCCCCTCCGTCCCGCCCCGTCCTGCCCGGTTTGCCGGGCTCCTACAGGCCCCCTGCCGCCCGCGTTCCTATGGACAGACGCACAGACACCTGCAGGTGAGTGAGAGCCCGTGGTGAAACAGGGGGGCGAGCGCGCCGACACGCCAGCCGTGGCCTGGGAGTCCCTTTGTGTAGGGGGCGGCCACGCTGGGGTCTCGTCTGCATCCCCCTCGGCGGCCGTGCTGTGACCCAGCTGAACCCTTCTTTTGTCTCCTCTGGGCGGGGGGGAGGGTGGGAAGGCCAGAGTCCGGGCTGGGAGCTAGGCAGCCGGACGTCGTAGTCGGTGGTGACGGGCTTGGGGGCGTGACGGGCGGAGACCCCGCGCTCAGAGCAACCCGAGTCTCGGCGCAGCCGCTCCGTCCACCCGCTGCCCAGCATCTCCTGTCGCTGTGCGTGCGTACATCTCGCCTGCCCCTGCTTTTAGGTTTGTTTGAGGGGGAAAGAGGGCGGGAAGGAAAGAAAAGATCTGCCCTCTTAGTTTCCAAGTCTTGAGATGGTGTGGAGAGCGGTGGTTTGGGCTTTGCCCGACTTGTGTGTCTCGAGGGAGGCACGCGGAGATGCGTTTGGGGCGTGTGTGAAGGAACGTGCTGCGCTTCGGTCTCTTATTTATTGTTTCTAACGGAGGAGGGCTTTCTCCGAAAGACTCTCCCCCGCCCCCCATCTGAGGCTGCGCACAGTGATTTGTGTTTGTTATCAAATACATCCAGAAATGTATTTCCCTGGGTGGAAGGAGGTTGGGCTGGCGAGAGTCAAACCAAAATCAGAGAATGGTTGTGGGATTTCGGGTGACTTTCTTTTCTTTTCCTTACCTTTCCTTTCCTTTCCTTTCTTTCTTCTTAAGATAGAGACTTAAAGGCGAGAAATAAAAGATGAACATGGCTATGATTTTTACAGTTTTTTTATATATGTATATTTTAAAGTTTTGGGGTAAAGTTTTGTTATTTCCCAGACTCCTTATGCTTAGCATGATAGAATTTTCTACCTATTTAAGTACACAGTTAAGTGAGTCAGGGAGTGACAGCTTTTACGGTGGAGGTTCATTTAGGCTGCAGTAAACAATTGCCTAGCTTACCATTTAGCCTTTCTTTTTTGCTCATTTGAGATAGGTATTTCACAATGTGGTATCCCGCTCCCCATGGTTGTGTTTTCCCTGTTTTGTAATATGTATTCATGAGTACTCTGTACATAACCCAACGATTAGGTTGTGTATTTAGTGGACACAATGTTTTGAAAACTATCGTGATATTTCTGATTTACATATTCTGGCGACGTTTCTTAATAAACAGTTGCTGTGTGTTTCAGATACTCAAATAATAACTGAAGTTGAATGAGCACCCAGAAAATTAATTTTACAGATTCAGATTTTTAGTGCAGGTATGGATTTATATATTTTTATTAATTTCAGTCTGCTGCACACTTCTGGATACTTTTTATTTATTTTTCCCTGTTGTGTCAAAATCCATATCGACAAACTTAAATACCACAGTTACCAAGCATAGTATAAAAAACTGTTTTGGGGGGAACTCAGTTACATGTACAGATATATGTAGAAAATGGAGGCTTTGTTCAAAAATAAAAAATATATCTAAACTTGAAGGAAAAACATGGTGGAAAAATATCTGTTTAGATTTTCATCAAGATGTAGAAATTCATCAGAAAACAATATACAATCTAATACAGTTTTAATTAGGCAAACTGAGTTTTGTCATTTAAAAAAGAAAACAGACATACCTAAAATAGTGTTTTCTGGAAGAAAAACTTATCCTGAATTCTTGCCTTAGCTGCATTAATTGATTATATCATTGCATGCCTAATTTTGAACATGCCTGTAGTGTACATTTTTGTACACTTTTAAAACATAGGAGAGGCAACATCTAACAGCAATCTTGCCAGCCCCTTTGAGTTGATCGAGTTGTTAGTTCCTAATAACGGAACTATATTAGCAGGAACTAATGAAATAAGAGGTAATCTAGACTATCTCTTCCAGTCTAGATTAGATAAGTGAATTGAAACTCTGCACAAAGGCATGGAGCTCTGTACCAGCTGCTGGTAGGCCCGTGAGCAGGGTTCCTCTCTTCCATTAAGGATGGATGGCCTGAAGAGGAGGGGTGTTGAAATGTGTTCAGGCTTTTTCCTGAATGGTGGGTTGGAGTTGTAAGAGTCTCCCATAGTTTCAGATCTTGTACACTCTTCATCAGCTCTTAGAAGTATTAAAAAAGATACGTGAACAAATTGAATTGCTTGTTTATGTACTTATTTACAAGGCTGAGTCTTAGTGATAAGGGTTACAAAGAGTCACTGTGTAAACTAAACAGTAAGAGTGTGTGGCCTGTGTTGAGAACTGCTTGGCAAAGTTATAGTTGTGCTTAACAGTTTTCTGGGATTGGCAGTACAACTGGCTGTTTTTTTGTTGTTTGGGTTTTTGACTGATGTGTAGATATTAATTTGGGGGGTTTTGTATAATTAATGATTTTGCTATAATCAGAGGCATTCCAGAGAATCTTACATATTTTCAGCTGATCTTTTGGTATGTTGTTGTTTAGGAAGGCATATAAATTATTTTTCACTTTTCATGGTTGACATTTCGTACTGCTACTTTGAAATTTTAAATTTGTATAAAGTTGGATTTTAAATATAGCTGAGCGGTATAAACTGACATCAGATTCTTTTTTTAAACAACATTAAGCTGTCCACAGTTAAATTTGATGGACTTAAAAGTCCGTGGGCTTTTCTGCTCTTTTCCGGCTTCTTAATTCTCAATGTGGTACCTTTAAAGGCAACTCAGAAACATTCCAGTTAACATAAACTGGAACCCTCAAATGACTAGTATTATCATTAGTAATAACCAAATAGAAAGCTGAAAAGTAACAATTTTACTTTTTAGAATAGATTTATGACTTTCAAGTCCTTTTTGTGTGTGTAGTTGTTGTTGCCTGGTAGGAAAGCAGGTCTGACTGTGAGAGTGACCTCTTATTCTAGCCTTATGTTCTGCATTGTTTAAAAATAGTGCAAACCCTTGCTGCTTGCAGAAAATGTAGAATTTACTCTTGGATTAATATTCTGCTACCAGATGTATGAGGCTGGCTCTGAAGTGGCTTTTTCTCTTAAATACTGTCAAAAACTGGAAAGCTGAAGATTGGAGAGAAGCCATTTATTTTGCACAGTTTATTTTCTGACAGTTTGTGTTTGTAAAGAAACCTGTTCATAATATTACTTAAGAGATCTGTTTAGTTGCTAGCAGAAGCACCACAGGTTTCTTTCTTTCTTTTTTTTTCTTTAAAAAAGTTCCATCTGAGCTTAATTCTTCCAAGATACCTTTTGACTTTGCTTTTGATTAGTTGATTTATGGAACTTTATTTACCAACATAATGGGAGAATTCTTTTGCTATCCTGAAACTGCACTCTGCCTGTGCTCTGGTCTGTTTCCTAGGTAACAAATGCATTGCATGGATTCCATAATGAGGACTGTGGTTGGCTAGTTAACAGTGTAAATTCTGTTGTTCGGTAAAGCTTAGTCTTGAATTCAAATAAAGGTCAAGAATCCAAAAGTACTGAAAATACACAGTTTTGAATTTTATTTTGTATTCAATATCAACAAAGTTTAATATACTTTTCTGGAGAAAGGCACATTATGTAGCAGTATTCAAGTTTGTTGCAAGTCTTGCACTTGAATAGTTCAAGAGCTTTTTGACTTTTTCGTACTGGTAATACCAGTGGCTTTGGTGCCAGAGAAGATGTATTTCAGAAACACTTTATCACACAACGTAGAAAGCAAAGGGCTTTGGTCTAGGTCATCAGTAATTGGCCCATTTGTACTGAAAGAAGAAAAAAACTCATATATTTCAGAAGATAAATTGCATAACTTTATGTAAAATACTCATATAACTTTAAAAAATGTTAAGACTTAAAGCATTTAATATACTTTGTGAAAACATTAAAAGTCTTACCATAAAACCACACATTTTACTCTAGCACTTTTCCTTCTGTCTGAACTTTGCCTAGCACCAGGGAGCAGCTCTGAGAATAGCTTCCCCACCACCTTCCTCTCCCCTTGAAATCTCCAGCCTCTGTCACTGCAGATCCAGAGCAAGATGTAGTGTGCAGTTGCTGGTAACGGTTGTGTATTCGTTTACAAAAGCTTGCAAAGAATCAGAATTTCATTAATACCCATTGTAAATGTCTTTTCATTTGATGCCTGGAAATGTTTCTTGCTTGTTAATCATCAAGGATTTTGTTTGCTGAATATTTTAGTAATTATTTACAAGGAAAATTTGTTACATTTTTTCTTTTGAATTCTAGAGAATATCCAAACTTGCCTCCATTACTTTCCCTTGCTTGGATGGATTGTTTTTGGATTATTTACCCTTTTAAAGTTCATTTTAATTACAGGACCAGGATATATTTTGGTTTGATCTACTCTTGGCTTTCCTCAAAACTAGCACTACATTAAACTTTTTCAATTGCAAATATATCCTTTCAGATTTCCCTGGTAAATATTTACTATTTAAAAAAAATTTTATTGCCCTGGCTGGCGTAGATCAGTGGGTTGAGCGCAGTCCTGTGAACCAAAGGATCGCGGTTCGATTCCCAGTCAGAGCACATGCCTGGGTTGCAGGCCAGTTCCCAGCAGGGGATGCGTGAGAGGCAACCACACATTGATATTTCTCCCCCTCTCTCCTTCCCTCCCCCTCTAAGGATAAATAAATAAATAAAAATCTTTTAAAAATTATCATTAATTGCATTATTTAAGTCATAACCACCACATATCAAAAACTGCACTTTTCTGTGGCTCAGTTGGTTAGAAGAGTGATCCCCAGCCATTTTGGCACCAGAAACTGGTTTTGTGGAAGACAGTTTTTCCACAGGCTGCAAGGCGGGAGGAGGGTAAGGGTGGGGTGGCTTTATAGTCTGCCACCAAATGCAGCGTAATTGTCACTTGCCACTCACTGATGGGGTTTTGATATGAGTCTATAAGCAATTGATTTATTATGGTCTCTGTGCCGTCAAACCTCTCTACTAAAGATAGTCTGTATTTGCAGCAGCTCCCCAGCACTAGCATCACCGCCTCAGCTCCGCCTCAGATCTTCAGGCATCATGTTCTCATAAGGGATGTGAAACCTAGAACCCTTGCATAGAGGATATGCAAATGAACAAGCATTACTGTGTTCTAATAAAATTTTATGTCCAGAACCAGATAGTGGGCTGGATTTAGTTCACAACCCATGGTTTGCTGAATCTTAATCTATTATATTTGGGTAAAAAAGTGTTGCCACTTTTTTAAGTGACTTTATTTTTTTGCCCAGATGTCCAAATCACTTTCATTTTGGAAGGCCCATAATTTTACTAGGATATGTCTTAAGTGTTGGCTCTTTCCTGATAATTTTCCCGATACGCAATGTGTGTTTTATTACGTTGGCTCAAGTGTTTTTTCAAAAAATATTTTCATCAGTTCATGGTTTTAGTATTTCTTGTTTCATTGTTGCCATTTTCTGTGTGGTCTCCTGTTACTCCTATGTTGGACCTTCTTTGCTTGTCGATTATATCCGTGCCTTTAAAGTCTTTTGAGCTTTTATATTTGCTTTCTTTTTTTATTTTTCCTTTTTATCCTTTAGTCTCTTTAATGTACTTCTCATACTCTTTCTAGTAAGTCTAGTGTCCCCTTTAGTTTTGTCTCCCTTTCTGAATTTTTTTCTTTCCTAGTCTGTTCTGCCATCTATCATTTCTTGTAAAGGCTTAATTTATCTGTTCTCTTTTTTAGTTTCTCTATTTCTGACATATGCATTCTTTTCTTATCTTCTATCATTTTCTTATTTCTTTCGGGTTTTTTTTTTTTGTAATCTGTTACCCAGGGATATGTTTATTGATTTGAGAGAGAGAAACATTGATGTGGGGAAAAAAATCAGGTGGTTGCCTCCTGTATGCGCCCTGATCAGGGATCAAAACCACAGCCTAGATATGTCCGTTCCCTGACTGGGGAGGGAGCCTGCAGCCTTTGGTGTACCGGCTGGTGGTCCATCCAACTCAGCCACTGGCCAGGGTGCCTTTGTTTATTCTTAAGTATGAATTTTTATGTTATCTTGGAAAACTTTTTTTCTTATTCATCTGTGTAGGTTTAAAAAAAGGTAAGATATGCAGTAATTTGATTATTAACAGCTTTTCTTAATTATCTGCTCTATAAAATAATATGTTAAGCCAGTATACAGGGTAGGGCAAAAGTAGGTTTACAGTTGTGAGTACATGAAATGGAGCTTATTATTGTACTATTATTTATTAATTATTGTATTATTTTCCATACAAACAACTGTAAACCTCCCTTTGCCCCACCCTGTATATTTGTTTCAGAGAGTTTACTTCTTTTCTAAATTACTTGGGTTTTTAACATTCTCCTGACCATTCTGGTTCAATAATATACATTTTTTGTTATTTTGAGAAGTCAGCTCTACATTCATGAATTTTTGTATAACTAAAGTTTATTTTTAATTTTTTCTCTAAAGTTTATTTTGAGAAAATTTGAGATTTTAATCTTTCGGTAGAAAATGTTCTCCTTGTGTAGTTTACTGTAAGTAAAGGTGGCAATTCAGTTACTGTTGGAAATTTGCCAAAGGACTTCTTTTCTGGCACCTGGATGAACCCAAGCAATTTGACAGAATTTATCAAGAGCCACAAATGTAGTCATACCCATTTACCCAGTACTTTGACTAATTGGAAAGAGAAAAAGAGATGTACACAAAAACCTGCAACAAAAGGGAGATCAGGTTCACGGGCTACATCTGGCCACAGCCGTTCGTCAGGGCTGCTTTTGTGCTGCGGTGGCAGGGTGTCCTTCTTACAGAAACCCTGCGAAGCAGAAAATAGTTACTGTCAGACCCTTACCAGAAGTTTGTTGACGCTCCAGTGGAGTATTATATGAAGTTGTGACTGCCTATAACCAGTATATCCACAGTAGTGGAATTATTAGATAAATCTGATATAAGCACTTGACGGAATAGGATGTAACCATTTAAATGATTATAGCCTGGACAGCTGGAGTGCCGTCCAGTAGAACCAAAGGTTGTGGTGTTTGATCACCAGTCAGGACACATACGTAACTTGTGGGTCCAATCCACAGACAGCAGATCAATGTTTCTCTCTCTCTCTTTTTCTCCCCCTCCCTCTTTTCCTCTCTCTCCCACCTTTACTCCCACTTTCCTTCTTTCCTCCCTCTCTAAAAATCAATACACATGAGTTCTTTTTCTCATGGTCATGGATGACAGTGGGCGTGGGGGATAGTGTGGCAGAGGGGGTGGGCGCATAGGATAAATGGCAATGGAAAAATACAATAAAATAAAAAATAAAACCTCAAAAATAAAAGGCAAAAAAATAAAATTAATAAACGTACCCTCCAGTGAGGATTTTTAAAAAATAAATAATAAAATGATTATAGAGATCATCAAATCAGTAAAGACAAAAACTTCTGTCCCCATAGAACTTTAATTTTAGTAGAGGAGATAAGCGAATAAACAAGATAAATATATAAAATAACATATAAGGGATAAGTGCTGAGATTGAAAAGAAGGAGGAAGGCGTATATGAAATATTTCAGGGTCAGGACTTGACAGTTTAGATTGACAAAGAGGCCTCGCCGAGAAAAGGACTTAAAATCCGTGAAAGTGCTTGACATACAGGTAACCAGGTGAAGGGCATTTGAGGCAGAGGGAACACTACACAGGACTGAGGGACTTGAGCATCAACAGGTTTTGGTATCTGTGGTGTGTCCTCTGCGGTGCGTCCTGGAACCAATCCCCTGTGGATACCAAGGGACGACTGTATATACTTCATAGGGTTGTTTTGAAGATGAAATGGATTCGTGTGGGTAGAGACATCAGAGAAATTATTATGGAGGTTAAATCAGACGAAGTTGAGTTCGACAAATACTTGTTCTGTTGAAAGTCTCTCTGTCTGTCTGCTTTGACTTCATAGGTAACGCACAGTAATTTATTAAGCACCGTGGTTCCACATCATGTGCTGTTTTAGCACATATGCTATACACCTTTTATAGACGGTTATCAGCTTTTGGAGAATATTTCGATAGGAGAAACACTGTGACTTTGGTGACCAGCGTTTGTGGGTTATCTGATGCACCATGGAGCAGGCTGAGTGGCAAACGGCATTTAGCCAGCTCTGGGAAGGGTTGCTTTTGTTTACTGGGGCATGTGGGAACTTTGCTTTGTGGGTATGTAGGTCAGGGCGCCAAACAACTCTGTTTAGACAGATACATGCAGAGGTGAAAGGAGATCAAGGAAAGCATAGTGAGTGAGGGTGTAACCTGGTCCTTTGAACGGTGCCACCAAAACTCTGGTATTTGAGTGTCCGCTCTTCAGAGAGGCTGAAGATCACTGAATTCACGTAGTGGATATAGTTAACAACTAATTTTTTTAGTTTTTCCAGAAGATGACTTAATTTCTAAAATACATGGGAAAGCTTTTGGTGAAGTCTGAAGTATAGACAAAATGAAACTTACCTTAGAGAATACTATGGCAGTCTGGAAAATTTTTGTGAAAAATATTAGGTATATTTTTCTTTGTGGTATCTATTTTAGTGAAGGATAATTTTATATACATAGTGTGTCCTGAGTGTATTTTGGGTTGGTGACTATGTGGAGATTGCATAAAATTCTATTACTTTACACTGGGAAAAATCTGAAATCTTTACGGGGATGATTTTGTTTTGTTCGGTACTAAGTCTTCAGAAGTTACACTTGCTCAAGCTGCTGCTTAAAGAAAACAAAAACAAACATAGGTGAATGAATGCCGGTATAGTCGGCCATGTTTCTCCCACACGGGCTCTATCAGAAGGTTTCTGCCTGCCTTGCAGAATCATGGATTGTAACTTAGGGTGTCTGTAGGCACATTAATTCTATGTAGAACTCAAGCATCATGCTTGTTAACTAGAAGTGTGGCAGTTTTGCTAGTAAGTTGCTAACAGGACTCAGGTTTTTATATGGTTAGTAGTATACTCCTATTATAGCAATCATGGTATTTAGTTGAACCTGTAGGTCCATTGTGTTTTTCCTAGCCCATTAAAGTGAATGGAAAGACCTCTGAAAAGGTTTTTTTTTAATGCAATTCAATACTCATGATTTAGTTATTTATTAGTTAAGCTAAAGACTTTTAGAAGCATTTGAAGGTGGGGGGAAGGAAACGGTACGTTTACAGAGGCATTTGTGTGACATAAAATTGTGACACCAGATGAGCCTCTGTCTCCCAGTTCTCTGCCGATACACCAGACTCTGGCCCGAGGAGTAGTGTGACTCAGACTCTGCCGTACCACTCTTGGCAGTTGTGCACGTGATTAGTCTGGAGTGCTCAGGAGGGATGTGTGGAGTCTCTCTTTAGGTTTTAAGAAATGAATGTGATTGAATGTTTTAGTGTGATTTTTTTTTTAGCAGAAATTTTTGTTCTGTGTGATAAATGTGCAGTATTAGCACCAAGAAAATGAAATATTGACTGAGACACCTATCACATTTTCTGTACCTGCAGGATCAAAGTTTGCCTTTTTTATCTTTGATATTTCTTAATCATTTTGTGGCTTTTTGATCCCTGTGAGAATTAGTTGAAAATTTTGGATTCTCAGAAAATGCCCATTTGTACATACACCTTGAAAAATTTTTTTTAAGATTTTATTTATTTATCTTGAGAGAGAGAGAAAGTGAAATAGAAAGAGAGAGAAATGTTAATGTGTAGTTGCCTCTCACATGCACCCCACTGGGGATCTGGCCCGCAACCCAGGCATGTGCCCTGACTGGGAATCGAACTGGTGACCCTTTGGTTCGCAGCCCATGCTCAATCCACTGAGCTACACCAGCCAGGGCACAACTTGAAATTTTGTATAAATTTTAAGAAATATGTGGATCACCGATGCATTGTGCTAACAATCTCTGTTTTGTGTAATTACATTGTAGCATGATTTTCTTCAAAGACTAGAAACCTTATAAATTTGAGAAGGATCGAGGTGAGTGAGCTTATGCGCTTCCAAGGAAAATTTACTTGTTTGGTGAGGAGATGATAACATGGTATTTTTCCATCAGAAATTCATTTAAACTGTTGTTTCTGATCAATGTACTAGTGGTGTGCATCTGGTTAAATCATTCTCTGCACTATAGGTTATTAAGAAACAGCACCTTATTACTGGTGCATTTGTAATGGCAGACTAGCAAGGAAAATTAAAAAGTTTAAATTTTCTCATTTCTATAGGAATAGAGGGAGAATTCATTATATCAAGCATTACAAATAAGCATGTATTAAAGTGGCCACATAAGATTATGGCACGTTGTTAGAATGCCCCATAAAAGATTATTTGCATGGAAGATGATTATTCAATAGGACTTTAATTTACAAGAAACGTTCCACCGTTTAATTGAGCCCCTTTACACACACTGCCTCGCTTCAGTAGATTGCATTTGCTCCTGCATATGTGCAGTGCCGTAAGGGTGGTTAAAATCTGATTCAGTTTAGCCGGAAGGTGAGACAACAGCTGAAAGTCATGTCATAAAAACATACATTATTAAACACTTGAGAATTGTTTCTGAAATCGGTTTTCCGTTGGCTGGTTTGTACCATAAAGCTGATTGTCTGGTGTTTTTTTTTCCTAATAAGATTTGTACAAGATTATTTGGCCCTGCTGGCCGTTAGTTAAACTGTATGGTTCAGTTTTAAAATCCCTCACTTTTATAGGCCATTCGTCTATATTGTACTTTTCTGAAATGAGCAAACATAACCTGCATTTGTGGTCATTATTGAAAGAAAATTATTTGGTGATAAAGAAGACACTAAAATAAGCATTTCAACAAAAGCTAACTTGTGATGAAAAGGCCTAGAAAAATAATGTATGGTAAAGAAACAAGTAATGTAGCTGTGTCTAATGTCTTCTCTGTCTGTGTTAACAGAACAGTGTATAATGTATGAATACACTTTGTCACGGAGAAGGAGTTTTGGATGAGGTTGGGACTGACTCCTTGTGGATGTTCCATTCTTGAGACATTTAAAATGAGCAGTGTTGTAATTAGCCAGGCCCATTCTTAATGAGGAACTCTGAATATTTCAAATGAGGAAAAATCTGAAGGCCTGCAGGTTCAGGGTACCTATTATCACCATTGGCTGGGAGGTCCCAGCCAGTGCAGTAAGGTGAGGCCAGAAAAGGGGATTCAGATGTTTTAAAGCCCTCTATGTATTACCATTCGAAGGAATAGTGACGGGATAGAAGAAAGGAACATTCTGAGGGTAAAAAGGAAGTCTGAAGTGGTGAGATGAGAGGCCGAAACATTTTCTGTGGGATGCCTACTGCAGTTTTGGTGAATGAAGGCTTGCTGCCGAAAGTGAGGGGGCTGAGGGTAAAATTGGGCAACGGAGAAGAATGAGAAGAAAGGCTTTGGAGTGGCAACTGTGATGAAAAATTATTTGGAATAGCTTTAAGACTTCAGCTGGGAGGTTCCTAACACTGGAGTCAGGCAACAGAAGTTGGTCCCTACAAGTCAGGGTGACTTCTGGATTCTCTGAGCATAGCAATTGATTGACAACCTGTATGGGCAAGCAAAGAGGTGGTCCAGCCCCTTTCGCAAAAATTGGCTCCTGAAATCTGATACTTGACTTTATGAAACCCTGAAGTTGGAGATATTGTCGGATCAATTGGTTAATTATAAGTGTGGCAAGGGAGAAAGGAAGGGCAGGTGAGACTTTTGAGAGGAAAAGCTTTGTTTTACTTTTTTTAGAGAGAGGGAGAGAAAAGAAACATCAGCCCCCTTTGCCCCCATGTTTTCCAGTGGGGGACAGACCTGCTACCCAAACATGTGTTCTGACTGAGATCCAAGCCAGCAACCCTTTGCTCTGTGAGATGACACTCAACCAGCTGGCAACACTGGTCAGGGCTGTGTTTTATTTTTGTAGTGGACAGATCTGTCAGTCTCTGATTATGTACCAAAAGGCCTCTATCACAATTGTATATCAGAGCAAATAATTTTGAGTCAAAAGTTTTGAGTTCAAGTCCTGCCTTGATTGTTGTCTTGCCTTGGTTAGTTAAGTCACTTAACCCTCTGAACCAGTTCCAATGTCAGTGCAGTGGAACTAAAATTACCTGGTAGCTTAGCCTCACAGTTGTCCAGAACTTGAAATGAGAGACAAATGTATGAAAATCTTTTTGTAAAATACAGGGTCCCATTTCCTAGTCCGTGCCCTCCGCTCTTTTCCAGTCTTCCTCTCCCTTATCCTGTATTTTGTTCATGTAGTGTAAATAACTTTGCCTCACGCCCGTGATAAAAGTGTGAATCTTGTAGAAAAGTAACAAAAGAAGTATTCATGACTATTGGTGTAATTACTTGCCTTGTGATAACATTTCATGTCAAAAATACATTAGACTTATGTTTCTGGCCAAGGTGGAGAAACTGGGAGCTGATTAATCATTCCACCTGTATTAGGGTTCTCCAGAGAAACAGAACAAATAGGGGTGCATGTGTGTGTGTGTGTGTGTACATCTACATCTACAAACACACTACACACACACACAAAGCTATGAAGAGATTTATTGTAAGGAATTGGGCCACACAATTACAGAGACTGAGAACTCCCAAGGTCTGCAGCCAGTAAGTTGGAGAGCTGGGTGAGCTAGTGGTATAATTCCTGAGTCTAGAGGCCTGAAAACCGGGAGAGCCAACGGCGTAAATTCTAGCATGAAAGCCTTTGGCAGGCTCAAGACCCGAGAGGCACCGGTGTTGCAGTTTGACTTCGAAGGTAGGAAGACTGATGGTTCAGTTCAGCCGTCAGGCAGGACGTGTTCCTTCTTACTCAGCGTTTTTGTTCTGTTAAGGTCTTCAGTTGATTGGATGAGGCCACCAGTGTTAGTGAGGTCAGTCTGCTTTACTCAGTCTGTTGATTCAAATCTTAATCTTATATGGAAACACCCTCACAGACACACACAGAAAAATGTTGATGAATGCCTGGGTCCCCTGTGGTCCAGTCAAGCTGACACATAAAATTAACCATCACACCACCTGAAACAATGAGTAAACAAGACAGAATATATTAAATGTGATTTTTAAGACACTGGGTATTAGGCAGTGAAAGGACGGTGATCTCCGAGAGATGAGAAACAAAGAACATGAACCCTGTGATTATGCCAGTTTACCACCTTCAAAGGGTTTCTAGGCTGTGGGAAAGGGGGGACCCAGGTAGAGGCTGGCGGACTCTCTGAGTTGAGAAGATGGGACTGGAAGTCTGAGGAATCCAAGGTGCCTAGAAGTCCTAGGAAGAAGAAAAACTCTCTGTTCACAGATGACATGGTTCTATATATAGAAAATCCCAACAAATCCACAAGAAAGTTTCTTGAGCTAGTAGATGAATTCAACAAACCCGTAAGGTACAAAAATCAGTTGTATTTCTACACACAAGCAATGAATATCTGAAAAGGAAATTTCAGAAAGCAGTTCCACTTACAGTAGCACCTAAAAGAACAAAATAACTAGAAACAAACTTAACCAAGGAAGCAAAAAGGCTGCTACACTGAGAACTACAAAACAGTGCTGAAGGAAATGAAAGACAACCTAAATAAATATATCCCGTGTTCATGGATAGGAAGACTTAATATTTTAATACATATGTGAATATTACCCAGAGCTATCCTTATCAAAATTCCAAGAGCCTTTTTTACAGAAATGAAAAAGCTCACCCTTAAGTTCATTTGGAATTACCTGAGGCCCCGCAGAGTCAGAACAGTTAGGAAAAACAAAGTTGGAGGACTCACACTTCTGATTTCAGAAACTATTACAAAGCCGTAATAATCAGAACAGTGTGGTATTGTCATAAGGAAAGAATTGATGGTACAGAAATACACTCATGTATCTAGGGCTAATAGATTTTTGACAAAGGTACCCTGTTCATTCATTGGCAAAAGAATAGTCTCTTCGGCAGATGGGATAACTGTATTTCTATACACAAAGAAATGGAGTTGGACTCCTGTCTCATACCTTCTATGGGAAAATTAACTCAAAATGGATCAACAACAACATTTCATTTCAGTTAAAACCATAAAACCCCAGCCAAAGAAAGCAGAAGAAATATCATTCTTTGCTAATTTTAGTTTGTAGTTTCTCTGTTGGTTACTCCATAAAACGTGCCTTTTACCAGTCTGTGCTGTTACCTTTATTAACATGATACTAACACAAATGAGATGTTTATAATGTCTGAACTTGGGCTCATAGCATCCCAAACTGTTCAGGATCTATTTGGAGGTTTCATGATCTTTTAATTATTGGTTATCAGCAGGACATCATAGTCTTGTATTTAAATGTAACTTCACCATAGCAAAAGCATTGTAAAAGACCAATATAAGCGACAGTTAGGCTTTTAGGAATTTTTTGGTTTGAATTATCCTTGTGACTCCTGAACATTTCCTTAGTGCTTATTTGCCTTCCTTAGTGTTGGGTGTATAGGTGCTCAGTGATTATTTGTAGAATGAGTAAATACTGTGTTTACTCAACGATTATTTGTGGAATGAGTAAATAAGGTGGTGTGATCATGAAAATAAATTCCAAATCTTTCTGTTCTTTCAGGCATTTCTAGCAGGTATGTATTATTGCTACAAATCATGACAGTGGGGAGAAATGCTCACATACTTATTGGAGTTAAAAGACATTTTTGTACTAACTTCTGATAAAACCATAACTGCACGGGAATAATTTGATCTCATTGGATTATGTTCACATAGTTGTTGGATTATTAAAACATTTAATTAGTATTTCAGTAAGTGTTGATATAAATATATCACCTTGTCTCTTGTTCTTAATTATACAGTGTTGTAGGAAGTGGACCAGTATATTAGAAAATAGAAGGTAGAGCAGATAAACATACTGTATTCATTAATTCAGCCTTTAGCAATGGCTGTGAGTAGAAGTACTACCTTTCTTTGCCAATGAGATAATGCATGTGGTATAGTCTCAAGTAACTAGAGACAGAATGAAATTGATATTTTGCATTAGTTGTGCATTATTTATCATGTCTGATAAAGCAACAGCATATGCCTGATGCTGTACCTTACATGCCCCTAAATGAAAAGTCTTTATTTTTGTCCACACACTTGAATGATCACTGTTGGGCGTAGAATTCTGGTCTTAAAGAGCTTTCCCCTAAGAAACTATCGACCATCTTTGTTGTCTCCTAGTATTTTATGTTGCAGACAAAGTATGTCATATTCTGTTTTAGTGCTGTACCCTCAATGCTGTCCCCAACAACAGCCACCCGTGTCTTAACCACGTCCTGTATGTTTGGTATATTTGTTGCCTCTAAGTAGCTCCAGGCCTACTTTCCTTTTCAACTGAATCACATTTGATGTCTGTCTAGTCTCTGTTCTTCATAACCCATCTTAGCTCCTGGTGCCTTTGAAGGAGCCAGGATTCCCTCTTCCTTGGATCCACACAATGGATATGATTGGCTTGATGTGTGCAGTCATTCACATCACTTGTTTTGACCTTGGACCCTGCCCGAGTTGGGGACAGTTTTCTTATTTCCACTTACCATATCTACTTTTCTGTGACTTAGTCCTTGGTTATTGCCGTAACAATGATCCCCCTTTCCCAGCCCTGAGTCCAAAGGTGTGCAAGATGAGGTTACTAATTCGGAAGGACTTGGTTCAGCCTAGAGTGGAACAGCTGCCGGAGGCATCACTGCAAGAGCTTATTCTCATTGTGTGGATCTGACATCCAGCATCTGCCTCTTGGTCGTAATAGGTAGAATGGAAATTTGAATCCATATGGTCCAAATTGCTTTTAGAGTTGAGCGGATGGTGGGAGCACCTCCAACTTAACGGGTGTGGGTTGCCGGAACTAGCAAGGTGCAGGGTTATGCGATGACGACTGGGCAATATGTTTTTTACCCACAACACATCCCCCACCACTGTAGCCACCGTCATCACAGCTACCCTCAGAAATTGATTTTTTTGTATTCATGACTTCTAATTTGAGAAGTGACCATGAGAATCAGATGCTAAGGGTAAAGGGTGAGCCTGGCAGGATGCTGAGACTTTTCAGATTCACGTATAATTGAATGCGTTGATTTTAAAGTACCAGCGAGTAGACGTGGTTTTGGAAGCTTTGTGTGCATTGAATGAAATTTAGGCTATTTTTTAGAGGTGCTGTCTGGCCTGGAATTTCTTCACCTTGTTGTATGCTTTTTGAAAGTCCTAGGGAAGGTAGTTGAGAATTTCTTAGTGAAATATTTTCTAAAAACAAAAGTGAACTTTTGCACAAATCTTTCTCTAAGGTATATGTATGAACACATACTCCAGTGTCATTTTAGCACAGGTTGTTGTGTAACTTCTAGCCTAGTCTTGTATGGAACTGGTCTCCGCATTACCAGGCACCGTTAGATCAGCTACAAGGGGACCAGGATGCCGACTGGAGAGGGACGGGAGCATCAGCTTGCTGAAGACTGNGAAAGTCCTAGGGAAGGTAGTTGAGAATTTCTTAGTGAAATATTTTCTAAAAACAAAAGTGAACTTTTGCACAAATCTTTCTCTAAGGTATATGTATGAACACATACTCCAGTGTCATTTTAGCACAGGTTGTTGTGTAACTTCTAGCCTAGTCTTGTATGGAACTGGTCTCCACATTACCAGGCACCGTTAGATCAGCTACAAGGGGACCAGGATGCTGACTGGAGAGGGACGGGAGCATCAGCTTGCTGAAGACTGTGCTCTGAGATACCGTAAGTAGTAAATAAGGTCAGTGAGTCTGCAGACTAGTGGAGGGGGATCAGGAAATAGAGCTCATGCGGGTGAGGAGTGTAATATACTGTAATAAACAGTAGCTTCATGTATAGAGGACAGACTTAAGGGCTGAGTTGAGAGCCGAATATACAGCAAAACTGGGACGCAGTTCGCTGAACTGGACAGTGGCGGTTTTCCAGAGAGGTGTTTCCTAAGCAGTCTTTTTGCTGAATGTGATGTCAGTCTTTTACACATATTTCTTACTACAGCCATAAAACTAAGGTTCTGTTACTATTACTTCTCTTTTATAAATGTGAACATTGAATCTCAGAAGTTGCGAATTGTTCAAAGTTATACATCTAGTAATTTCTGGATCTGAGATTTGAACCATGTCTGTCTAGGCCAGAGCTTGTGTGTGGTGTACTGAACCACTGTGTATATGGATAAGATCTGTGAGGCAATGTGTCTCTGTAACTTTATTTGAATTTGCCTTTAAAAAAAAAGCTTCAGGTTTGTCCCACTTTGTCTTAACATATTGAACAGGAACGTTTGCCCTGAATGGAAATTTGCAAATAGCCCTGTTAAGATTTGAGGATTAAATGAGAGTTGGTAGTTTCATTCAACATCAACAGTGAATCTGAGTGGGCTGCCAGGTGGTTCACGTGACCACACCACACATACGATGCCATTTCAGCCGTGGTGGCTTCTTTCAAAGGCCAGTTGTTCCATGTTCATAGACTGCTGACCAGCGGGATTAGGAAAGGAAACTTGGCTGGTTTAGCAGCATAGAGAAAGCTCAGTGTATATGTATATGTCCTACATTGATGAAGTTGTTAGTATCTCCTTCTATATATAAAGAAAATGCTAAACAAAGTGACATGGATCCCGGCTCCTGGGCTCCGTGGCATTATGGATGAGATGAGACAGATTCACAAGGACTACTGAGTCCTACGGAGGAAAAGGGACAGAGTGGATCCTCTCTCGAGGGGAGGGCTCCTCAGAGCACTTCAGCCACTCTCTCAAGAGGAGAGCGCCTCCACCCTTGCCTTGACAAGCTTTTATTGGTTCAGTTTGCACAGGAATACAGGGTGTATACATAAAGCTCATCAGTCATTGTCAGGCAGAAATGATTAAACAATAGATAACATGTAGAGAACTCTGAGGGTCATTCATGGTCTGGGTCAGATAGTTAAAGGGCCATAAAACTTTGGGGAACAAACTCACTTCCTGCTTGGACCTTTATCATTTAAATTGAGGGTGTTAGCAAAATAGGTTTCATAGGATTTTATGCATTCTTTCTTAGGCCTGATCACCCTAGGGAACCCGCCCTTTCAAGCACAGGGCTGCACCTACCACAGGCATTGTTTCAGGTTTAAGGCATTGTTTCAGGCTTAAGTCAGGCAGGGGAAGTAAGGCAGCCAAGAGATTAGGAGACTTCTTGCAGACAGAATGAGGACTCAAGCTATGTCAAAGCCGAGGGGCGAGGGTCC
This sequence comes from Sturnira hondurensis, assembly GCF_014824575.4. Taxonomy (NCBI): domain Eukaryota; kingdom Metazoa; phylum Chordata; class Mammalia; order Chiroptera; family Phyllostomidae; genus Sturnira; species Sturnira hondurensis. The sequence goes on from NW_028095197.1 coordinate 19,811,684, forward strand.
CTCACCCCCTTTTACTATAGCCCCCCCAAGTCCTTCTCTGAGAGCCCTTTTGCAACCATGCCTGTCTTAGGTCATCCCTCTTTTGAGGAATATTACCCTTCATTGGCTCACCAGTCATCTGCCCTGGGGCCAAGCAGCATGAAGAAAAAGGGGGCAGAGGTGGTACCCCTACAGAGAAGATAGGCTTTATCTCTCTAAGTGGCTTATGGTCCAAAGGTCCTTTACTCAGCCTTTACTTAGCCACGGGGGATTACAGCTGCTGAAACCAGGCAGGGCGGTTCCCAACAAAGCCGAAGGATAGGGCTGTGTGATAGGTGGGCTCTGGTTCAGATGACTGTTTTTATTCTTGGCCCTCATGGGCGCTTAGGCGTTGTTTATATGTGGAGTTGTGTTCCAGGAATTCACTCATATCTCACATGTGCCCTAGGTGGGGAGTGTGCATAATATGCAACCATTCTAATAGGGTTAAGGCAGGATTCTTGAGTAAGATTTCATAATTGGGGGAAGCTCTGAGGTTTATAGGTGATTCCAGAGATTGTGAACTGTTCTTACTTTGGGGCCACTGACCTACGCCTTACTCTCCCCTACCTCCACTCCACCCCCCACACGTAGGGCTTCTGCTCCTCTTGTCTGGCAAGCTTTTTTTTTTTACTCCTTTTAATTAGATTTTTTTGGTGTGATAAGTAGATATAACAAAACTTAACGAATGTAACCATTTTTAAATATATACCTCAGTGGCATTAAGTGTGTTCACATTGTGATGCTGCCATCGACCCCATTATTCACAGAGGGCTGCTTGACTTTAGGTTGCTGCAGAGCAGTGAGAAGCCTTCCTTCCTAAAGATGTAAAGCAGTGTTGTCCTGCANTTTTTTTTTTTACTCCTTTTAATTAGATTTTTTTGGTGTGATAAGTAGATATAACAAAACTTAATGAATGTAACCATTTTTAAATATATAGCTCAGTGGCATTAAGTGTGTTCACATTGTGATGCTGCCATCGACCCCATTATTCACAGAGGGCTGCTTGACTTTAGGTTGCTGCAGAGCAGTGAGAAGCCTTCCTTCCTAAAGATGTAAAGCAGTGTTGTCCTGCAGAACTTTCTGTGGTGTTGGAAATGTTCTCTTTTGCACTGTTCAGTGTGATAACCGTTAGGCCACGTGTGGCCTTTGAGCACTTGGAAAATAGTAGTAAGGAACTGACATTTTAATTATATTTCACTTTAATTATTTTAAGATTACATAGCCCCAGTAGAAAAGGATTAGTGAGTCTGCAGCGATCCTGATGCTGCCCTGGCACCTTAGGGTCGGTGTGGGTAGGGCTTTGATGCCATGAAGGGAGTCGGGCCTGGCCAACCATGGCAAACTGGGCTGGCATTTTGTCGTAGAAATAATAATTCAGGTTGGTGGTGTTATGTAGCAGTATTAGTCCTGTACTTCTGGTTAGCAGAGCGGGCTAAATGAGATTTTTGTGGGTGGCCTGAGAGCCTAATTACTTTGTGGATAAAATTGTTTTTATGATAACATCCTCATTTGTATTCTAAACCAGTTGATTTACTATCTTTGGACCTTGATTTTTTAAAAGAGACTTGCCCTGTGTTTTATATTTTGTTTCCCCAAAATTCCCTGCACAGAGGGTTACAGTGCATTGTATATGTATATATAAGGCTCAATACATATTGACTCTTTCACTGGTGTGTCAGAGATGTCTCATCAGTGAAGGTATTTGGCTAGATAGTCTGTGTACCGAACGTCACAGAACATTTTACTCTGCTGGCTGTGAATTGACACTTGACACATTTCCTTTTCTCCTTTGCTCAGTTCCCATCAGATTACTCATCCTCTCAGGACAATAAACGCTACACATTCTCTCCTGGAATCCACAGCAGTTGACCTCCCTGTAAGCATACAAATCTTGAGAAAATGAGCCTTTCCTGTGGTTTTCATTTATTCATAATGGTATGTTCCCAGAAATGGTGGAGGTAGGCTGATTCTGGGGATCACCAGTGGTCTGTTCATTGCCTGAATTATTTGGCTGTTCTTAATGATGCCATTACTCCTGCTTTATTGGTGTTTATTGCTGCAATTATTCATATGTGAAAGTAATTTTGCCTAGTACCTATTATATGAAGGGGAATTTATTACGAATTTCTTTTTTATATAATTGTCTAGTCCTCAAAGGATTCTGCAGTTTTACTTTTTTGAGTGAGAGAAGCCACATCATGTCCGTGATTATTGTTGTTATTTTACAGTCTAATTATATTACATAACCAAAATTTAAAAAAAAAACCAGACCCTCAATTTAATGAATCTGGGTGAGCACAGAGGAGAAGAAATAGGACAAAGGAATTCAGTGGCTGTTATTTGGGACCTTGGGAGTGGGAGGACTTGGAAAGCTCCTTTAAGTTTTTGTTCTGATATATGCCCATCCATGAATTCTCCCAGTGCCACCTTAATCGTTGATTGTCAGGGCTTTTGGTGTGCATGTGAAACTAAGTTGTTCTACAACGTGTGAAGGAAGGAATCCCCTTTGTATATCTCTGGGGTGCTAACAGGTTGGGGCCACTGCTTCTGTAAGCCTGGGGGTGTTTGTGATCCCCTCATTCAGGCACTGACATGTTTGTGTACCAACCTTCTCATCTCAGCTTTTCTATTGACAGCATTGTCTAAGCATTAAGACACTTTTCCTTCCTCAGCATCTTTGCCCTTGGTGTTCTCTTTGCGTGCAGTTTCACGCCCGCCACCCTCCGCTTCGCATGACTCCTTCGTGTTTCTCAGTTCTCAGCCTAAAAATCACTTTCTCAGAAAAGGCCTTTCCTGGTTGATCGTCTTTATTAGGTCTCCCTCATAATTCTCTGTTGTACCTTCTTGTTTGAATTTTTTCCCAGCATTTACTGCACCTGTGGTTATTTGGCATGTCTTTATTTTATCTAAAGCTTCTCCTCTGGTTGACCTCCAGGTTTATGTATCTGCCTACCTATTGGACATTTGTACATTTATTTATTCTCAGATATTTATCGAATGCCACTGTGTGCCAGATGCTGAGAGGACGGACAGACAGTCTGGCCTCTGCCCTGCCCTTGTGGGTTTATAGCTTACACAGCACATAATGGTAATCAAATACAATCGATCACCGCTGTTTGTGGATTACATATTTGTGAAGCCTGCTACTTACTAAAATAAATTTGTAACTCCAAAATTAGTACTTGCAGGCATTTGCAGACATGCCACAGTGGTGAAAATTTGAGTTGACAGACCCAGCTACGGTCAAACAAGGCTCTGCCTTCTAACTTTAGCTCTCATATAAACAGGTGTTCTTTTCATGGTCTAGTCCAGCCACCTTTTTTTTGCAGTTTTTTGGTGATTTTACTGTTTGAAATGCCACCCGCGTGTAGTGCTAAAGTGCCATCTGGTGTTCTGAGTTCAGGAAGGCTGCGATGTGTCTTACAGAGAAAATACTTGTTAGATGAACTTTGTTAGAGGTACAGTGCTGTTGGCTGTGAGTTCAGCGGTGATCAACAATATCCCGTATATTGAACAGGTATCTTTAAACAAAAACACAGATGAAACAATGTGTCGACCAAATGGTGAAAATTTCATGGCCAGAGGCTCATAGGCACTTACCTGTATATTTATTTCCTCAAGGAGTTCTCATTCACTGATTCAGTGTTAGTGACTTTACAAAACAGAACTATTCTAACGGAACTAACAGAGCAGACAAGAATGAACTGTAAATGATTGTTTGCTGATTTCTTCTTCAGTGTCAGGTGATACTTTTCCTTTACCATATCCTTTTTGTGGACGGTGTTATAGAAATAAAACCAGTGTCACAAAGCATGGTCAGTTATTCATTCCAGAGCTGTTTATTGGGTGGCAGGAGGTGTTCCAACGGTGGAATGTAGAACAGTAAACAGAACAAAGCCCCTGCTCTCTTGGGACTTAGAGGTGTGTATGATCTGTCAGTACTTAAATATCCATTTCAAGCATATGTAATCTAGAATAGTTTTAGATTTACAGAAACGTTCCAAAGATAGTACAGAGAGTTCCCATATACCCCGTATCCAGGTTCCCCTATTAACACTGTACATTAATGTGGTACATTTGTTACAGTTAATGAAGTGACACTGATACTTTATTATTAAATAAAGTCCACACTCAAGTCACATTTCCTTAGTTTTTACCAAATGTCCTTTTTCTCTCCGGGATCCCATCCGTGGATGGGATACACTTGGTCGCCATGTCCTCTTAGACTTCTGTGAGCTGTGGCGGTTTTTCAGACTTAGTTTTTGATGACCTTGACAGTTCTACAGAGTACTGATTCTGTAGCATGGCGGATGTCACTCGATTTGGGTTTCTCTGATCTTCTTCTCATGATTAGGAGGGGACATGGCTCCCTGGGAGGAAGACCACAGAGATGAAGCACCATTCTCATCACATGACATCAGTGGTACATGCCAGCAACGTGAATTACTGCTACTGATGCCTGATCACTTGGCCCGGGTACTGGTTGTCAGGTTTTCACGCTGCAGAGGACTCCCTCCACACACCAAACTGTGCTTTTTGGGAGGAAGTCTCTCTGTACATCCTGCACTTAGGGGTGGGGAGCTATGCTCCAGATTCTTGAAGAGGCAGCATTTACATAAGTTATTTGGCATTTTTCTGTGCAGTAGATTAGCCTGTTCTCTCATGTATTGTCAGTGATTTATTTATATCGTATGGACTCATAGCTATTTATTTTACACTTTGGTTTATAATCCAGTACTATCTTATTTAGCATGTTCCTCCAGTTGTACCTGCGGCCGTTAGGAGCTCTCAGAGTGGGCTCCCGAGCTCCCTGGGCATGTTCTCGTCAGTTGGTCTGTGAGTGCTTCCTTCACCCCTGGTTCTGTGGGTCCCCAGATACCCTGTTTTGAAAGCGTAGGTNATTCTTGAAGAGGCAGCATTTACATAAGTTATTTGGCATTTTTCTGTGCAGTAGATTAGCCTGTTCTCTCATGTATTGTCAGTGATTTATTTATATCGTATGGACTCATAGCTATTTATTTTACACTTTGGTTTATAATCCAGTACTATCTTATTTAGCATGTTCCTCCAGTTGTACCTGTGGCCGTTAGGAGCTCTCAGAGTGGGCTCCCGAGCTCCCTGGGCATGTTCTCGTCAGTTGGTTTGTGAGTGCTTCCTTCACCCCTGGTTCTGTGGGTCCCCAGATACCCTGTTTTGAAAGTGTAGGTGATTTCCCCTCAGTGATTTCATATGGAATTTGAAAATAATATGATGTGTGTAGATGAACTCAGGCTACTGAGTAGGTAAAAAACAATTTCAGTATTGATTGGTTTATTTTTGTGGTGATTTATGTATCTACTTCCCATGGGTGAAAATGTATAGGAGTATGAAATGTCTCAGAATAAATACTATGTTTATGACCAGTTTTTATACTTCAGTTTGTTCAGATGCAAATTTTACTTGGCAGTTTATACTAGAGAAGTTTTACATTTCTCTGGTTTTCAGGGACATTTATGGCTGCCAGTAGCTGAACAGACATCATTATGCTGGAAGAATTTCAGTGATTATGTATGCTGAGTGTTAAGATTGCTTAGTCTAAAAAAAGGACTCCATAATATTTAGCTTTGGGTTATAATTACCAGTGTATTTGCCAGAAATTAAGTTTAGCTTTTAGAAGCCTGGAATTCTTCATGTTTATCTTTAAATATTTCAGAGACTGTTATGAAGCTGACAGTAATTCTATTATATATTATATGTTCAGCTTATTCTGAGCTAAAGCAGATGGAATAACTTATAGCAAGTGATTGTACAACATAGGAAATGCTGAAGATAACAGGCTGTAAATAGTAATATTTAGATTTATTATTACTGTTTTTTTTAAAAAGAAACTAAGTGACTCCCAAGTATGAATAAAAAGCTAGAATGAATAAGTATGAATAAAAAGTTAGGTGTGTGACAGGGCTTTTCTGTTATTTTCCAGTTTAAAAAATTGGCAATTATTTCTTTTTTAATGCAGAAATGAGGGAATTTTTTTAAAATTTAGGAAAAAGCATATTCTGCAAGGACTGCGATTGAGTGCTTATTTGTTTGTTCCATTCTAGATGCTGAGAGTTAAAAGGCCTTTTTAAAAAATATTCCAGCCCTGGCTGGTGTAGCTCAGTGGATAGAGCGCGGGCCTGTGAACTAAGGGATCACAGTTCGATTCCCAGTCAGGGCACATGCCTGGGTTGCAGGCCAGTTCCCAGCAGGGGATGCACAAGAGGCAACCATACATTGATATTTCTCTCCTTCTCTCCTTCCCCTCTAAAGATAAATAAATAAAATCTTAAAAAAAAAGAGTTTGAAAAAAATTACATAACTCAGTTTTTCTCTTCCAATAATCTGGTGAGCCAGTTCTTATTTTTATAACAACATTGTACAGTTTACAAAAATTTTAATATATCTTCTTTTATTCTAAAAAAGTCTATCAAATGGATTTTTACTTCACTTATACACACAAACGGTATAAAGGTTGACACTCAGTATTGATGGATTGAAACCGTGACTTGATTAACGTCTGCTCGGTGGAGCAGGCTTGGAGGCTGAGGGCCCCAAAGGCTGCAGTGCAAACCCCGGCCTTTGCCATGGCTGCTGACAGACCATATTTTGAGGGACAGCCTCGATTCCTCTTATAGGAGACTGATGGCCTGAATAGATTCCTCAGGGAGCCTCTTCAGATTAAAAATACCTAACTCTGGCTCGTGTGGCTCAGTGGATTGAGTGCCATCCTATGAACCAAGGGTCACTGGTTGGAATCCCAGTCAGAGCACATGCCTGGTTTGCGGGCCAGGGCCCCAGTAGGGGGTGTGCAAGAGGCAACTACACACTGATGTTTCTCTCTTTCTCCCTCTCCCCCCCCCCGTAAAAATAAATAAATAAAATCTTAAAAAAAACCCCACAACACATAGCATTATTTGGCTGCTTTGAATTATTTTGGTAGCAGTGAGGGGTAGGTATGAATGGAGGCTTGGAACTGGCATAATAGCTTTAGCAGCTGATGTCTCTGCGTACCCTCAGGGTGGGGCATAGGTCGGGGATTATAGTTGGTAGATTTTATGGATTATATGTTCCAGGATTCACAAAATTTGCAAAGGTACCACAATTAAAGGCAGATACATTTAAATCACTTTTCTTTTTGCAAAGCCCTTTAAAAAAAAGTAAAGATCATACTCTTCTTTCTAACTTAACATTTAGAGATACATTCAAAAGGACTTTTTTTTTGTTCTTGAGGCAGAGGAAAATTACTTTCTCTTTAATATGACCCTGTCCCTGGTGGCCAGTAACCCAACCTTCTGGTCTTTCTGTCCCTGGGAAATATATGCAAGAGAATAGGGATGAGAGTGGTCGTATCCCTGGTTGCCTCCTGAGAGTTAGTCTTTTTTAATAGAAGATTCTGATAAGTGGTGGGATCACCACAGAATTTGGTGGTCCAGCTCTGGAATTAGGATAGCAACACCAGAAACTGAGGCTCCATCATTGTAGTGTCATTTTATGGTGTCAGTGGGATTAGTTCCTCTGGCCCGTTGGGTGACACTGTGCTTGGTGTAAGCTTGCCCTGTGCCTTGATAAGCTAGTGTAGTTTTCAGGAGAATGTCCATGAGTTTTTTTACAGCTGGACTTATCAAGACACTGAAATGGTAATCAAGAACTGTGGAAAACTCTCAGGCCTCTTTTCTTAATAATGGCCCTCAAAATCATTGCAAGAAAACTTGGCTGGCTGTTCACAAAACTGTTTCAAAATTGAGAAATAACTGTGTATCACATAATTAAATAAACTGTTAACATTTGGTCATATTTGCTTTTATCTATCCATCTTTATGAATATGTATATATATGAAATTATGTATGTGTGCATGTACACATCTTCTTACTGGACCATCTGGAACAAGTTGCAGACATGACGCATCTGGGGTTTCTTTTTAAGTGTAGTTTGTCTAAACAGCTCCTTATTGCATTGCTGCTGCTTCTTTCCCCTTAGTCACCCTCTCCCCACACGAGCATTCCCTACCTGGGTAACTCAGGCGGCCGATCTAGTACGAGTCCTTCCATACTTACTACATGCTCATTAGTTATGTGCACACACACATATTCATATGTGCAGTCTTGTCATTGTATAAAAAATGGAATCATATGTATATTTTTCTGTATCTTGCTTTCTTTACTCAAACTTACCTTGGGAAACTCCTTTAAAGTCAGCTGATTTAACTATAATTAATTTCTTTTTAATATCAACTAACAATGTGTTTCACATACCAAAAGTACACTCGTTAAACTGTACAATTCAGTGCTTTTAGTATATTTACAGTTTTGCAGCCTGATCACCCACAATCAGCTTGAGAACATTTTCATCACCCTAAAAAGAAACTTGGTATTTATTAACATTTACCGCCAATTTCCCCCCAAAGCTACTCCCAGTCATTAGCAACCACTAATCTGCATTCTGTCTCCATAGATTTGCCTATTCTACTCATTTTATATGAATGGAATGTGCGGTCCTGTATCACTTGATTATTTTACTTAGATGTTTACTTAGATTTCCATTCATGTTGTAGCTTTTGCCGTATTATCTGAGGATTTTTTACAATGATCAAGTATTAGAGAAAACAAAATACCTAAAAGTTATGGCCCTGGCTGGCACAGCTCAGTAGATTGAGCACAGGCTGCGAAGCAAAGGGTTGCAGGTTCGATTCCCAGTCAGGTTACATGCCTGGGTTGTGGGCCAGGTCCCCAGTGAGGGCCACACGAGAGGCAACCACACATTGATGTGTGTCTCTGTCTCTTTCTCCCTTCCTTCCCCTCTCTAAAAATAAATTTAAAAATATTTTATGATACAATGTTTTATTATAGCAACAATAGTTGGCTTACGTGGAGCTTATGGATCATCATTCTACTAGTCTATTTTATCTATGTTTGATACTAATAAAAAAGTAGGACAATGCCATCAGAATGATTTCTGTGGTCATTTATTGTAATATTTACATATTAAAATTTTAAAATCACATTTAAAGAGAAGAATGCCTTAAACATTCCAAAATTCTGAAAATATTTCCTAGTCTTACTGGTTTTTAATTCCAATTTTTAAAAAATTTAAAAAATTGTTTTCTGGGTAGACAAGCAGATCATCTGGAAATAACGCTGGTTTTATAATTCTTTTCTAGTATTTTTGTCTGTCCTCTTGCCTGAATCACAAGCCACCAAATCTATACCAGTTTTCAATGCTTATGCTTAGTAGGCATCTTTATTTTTAGTGGCAATCTCTTGCTCTAGTTTTAAGTTCTTATGATTTTTTAAAATAAATATTGTTTATTGTGTTAGGGATGTTTCCTTCTAACATTAAAATAGTTAAGTAAAACAGAGCAGTCAAATCACAGAATTAAAAGAAAACCAGTTCTAAAATGTAGAACAAAAATGAAGGTACTGCTAGGAATTCTTAAATTTAGACCCCCAAAAGCCCTGTTACTTCTGTATATATCCCAAATCACTGTGTTAGGGTCTAATGAGAAGAATAGAGAGATGGTCCAGAGCCTGTGAGATCTAAGATCCCAGGACACCCCAGGTGGCCGCCCCGCTGAGTTTCACTGGGTGGGTAGGTCCTGGGGCTCCTGTGTGCTTGGAGATGAAAGCCCTTCAGAAGAAAGTATGCCAGTTCACCGATAAAAGCAAGTATGTTCTTTTAAAAACAGTTTTAAGGAATGTTCATTTTGTCAAAGGTTAAAATTATCGGATGGTTGCCTTGTGCATATACTCTTCTTGAATATACACGATGAATATGTGTGTATTCTTAATGAATATATTCTTAATGAATCTACTGATATTCATTACATTTTAAATTGAGCTCAGAATTTCCTAATATGACTAAGAGTAAAGGGCATGAATATGAATATCTGCTGTTGAAAATATGAATATAGTCTTAATGACTATATTGATATTCATTAAATTTTAAACCAGGTTCAAAAATGCCCCAATGTGAAGAACATAGCTCATGAATATGAATATAAACTTATGAAAATGTTCATGAATATATTGATATTCATTAATTTAAAACTGCGTTAAAATGTTTTCCCTGCAGGGCAAAGAAGAATATATTCATGAATATATTCATAAGGAGGATATATTCATGAATATAATGATCATAAAGAATATATTCATATTTATTGAGTACATTCATAAGAAAACTTAAACCACTCCACAACTCTTTGCTTTTAAATAGTTCTTAAAATGCTGTTATGAAGCAAATGCTAAAATTTTATTGAAATCTTCAAGGAGTAAAAAAAGTATAACTTTAGTGTATTCAGTGAATTGATCTATTTACGAGCTGGCTCCTAGTAAATAATTTTGGGCAAATTAATTTAGAGCCCTCTCTCTCAACATGAGATGAACCATTATTTATTATAGCAAAAACCATGACAAGAAAGACAGGGTATTGAAAACATCTGGGCCATCTGCATACTCAGAGAAGATCAGTTAATGACACTAAGAAAATGGTAGTTCCTGTTAGACATAATGACACTGCATGACATCCAAAAAGCAGGGTACTCAGGTAAGTGGGACTAGTAAGTCAGTGAATGCAGCACAGGTGGCAAACACAAGGCCCTCAGGCCGGATCCGGCCCTCCACCTTGTTTTATCTGGCCTGGCACCTGGTTTGTACCCAGTGGCAGCGCTGAGCTCCTTCCCCCTGGTTAAGGACTAGTTACATTTACACAGTCCTAAAATTACATTCGGCCCTTTGAAGGCAACCGTGAGGCTGATGTGGCCCCCAATGAAAATGAGTTTGACACCCCTGCTGTATAGTCTAGTGAAAAGTGGTTTCTGAGATTGGACCACTGAAATTTGGAAATTAGACTCCATTTACTGCCTCTGTACCTTGAGTCTTCTTTAATAAATTAGGTATAATTTACATACAGTAAAATGCACATATCTTTACAGTGTGTACATTGACAAATTCTTACAGCCAACAACTAAAATGTAGAATACTCATGACTCTAGAAAGTTTCCTTATGCCCCTTCCTTGTCAGTACTTACCCTCTAGAGATTGCTTTGTCTCTTCTTGAAATTCATATATGTGAAATATACAGTGAGTATTGTGCCGTGTCTGGCTGTATTCACTGAGCATAATATTTCTGAAGTTTATTCACTATAATTGTGTATATCCGAATTTTTTACTGGTGTCCATTGTGTGACTATACAATAAATTTTTAATCCATTCTCTTGATTTAGTTTGGTTCCACTTTAGCACTACTAGGAATAAGAGTACTATTTATATTTTCGTGGGCACATATACTCATTTCTCAGTATTTTTTGACAAAAAGATGATCAATTATAGTGTATTGCATACCTACTAGGTAATAAGTAGCACATCTGCTCCGCTTTGATACAAATACACTGATTAAAAAGGAAGTTTCAACAATAAAATGCGAAATAACTAAATATTAGAGTGTAACTAAGAAGACTGTTATTTAATACTTGTTAATAGATTTTAGTTTAGATACAGTGGAAGAAGTTGGAGTGGGGTCGGTTCAGAATAGGCTGTGCAGGCCGAAACGGGGTCTGGATCCGTCTCCTTAGGGGCGGGGCTTGATGCCCCGTCAGGTGTTTTCCGTGCCTCTCACCTGGCATTCACAACATGAGCAAGCAGGTGCCACCCATTTTACATTGTAAACACTTTGGAGGTGTACCTGCGAGGCACCCATCCTTTTGTTATAGAACAAGGTATTTTCCAACGAGGAGCTGATGATTCTCTGAAGATTACTATTTTCTTTTTTGAATGGTAGCATTTGGGGGCTGAGGGGTTAGCCCAGCTACCATCTGCAAAATGATAGAGCTTAACTTAAAATGAAGGGAATCTGGGAATCCCATGGCTTGTTTTGTGAGTGTATTACACCTCATCTTCGTGTTTTGATAGTTCAGAGAGGAATGCTTATGTTTTGGTAGCTCAGAAAGGAATGTTCAGGCTTCGGACAGTTTGCTACCCTAAGATCTTGTAAATTAAGCATGTAATGTGTGAGTTCACCTTGAGGAGATTGGAGTTCGGTACAGCTTGAACCCTGCTCACCCAGAGGCTTCCTGCCAGCAACAACCCAAATTTCTCAACTCATTTATAAAAATAAAATTTTAAGAAATCATAGGTGCATCTTTTGGAAAAAACATTATTAAAATTTCTTAGCATTCTGGGAGTACTCAGAAATAACTATTACCTTTCATGTTCATAAGAGCATTACTTGCAATAACCAAGATTTGAAAGCAGCCCAAGTGCCCATCAGTAGATTACACAGTGCAGTACTACTCCACTTTAAAAAAAAAAGGAAGGAACTCTTACCCTTTGTGACAGCATGGATGGACCTGGAGAGTCCATGGATGGACCTCAGAGTGCTGAGTGAAAGGGAGTCAGAGAAAGACAAATACCATTTCACTTATATGTGGAATCTAATGAACAAAGAAGCTAACAAAACAGATACAGACTCATAGATAAATAGAACAGAGGGACAGCTGTCATTGGGGATAGGGGTTGGGTCTAGGTGAAAAAAGTGAAGGAGCTAAGAAACAAAAAACAGTAACAACTCATAGACGCTGACAACAGTATGGTAATTACCAGAGCAAAAAAGGGGGGTGTGAGGAGGAGGAATAGGAACAGGGGAATAAGTGGTGGTGGTAGGAGACTTGACTTTGGGTGGCAACCACACAGTACAACATACAGATGGTGTATCATAGAATTGTACACCTGAAGCCTACATAATTTTATTAACCAATGTCACCACAATAGATTTTACAAAAGTTTTTAAAAAGAGATAACCATCTATTAATACTTAACTTACAAATATGCGTAAATAATTAACAGTTAAATGTGTGTGCTGAGTACCCCAGATCTTGTGAACCTCTTGGTTGTATTAATGTTTTGCATGTGATACTGATTTTCCTGATGTTTGTGCAAAGAATTCTGTAAAACGCTTCATTCCTTTGTTACATTTAAATCCACCACTAAACTGTGAATTTCTTAAATTTAGTACCCATTTCTGATTTACAGTTACTTATGCTACAATCATCTGTGTACAATTTATTGCACATTGAAGATGCCTAATCCTTTTTAGTGCATAAATATGTGGAATATCTATCATCAAAATACCTTGTTATAGTTGGTTGTCGTGATACTTGTAAGAGGTTTCACCTGAAATACCATGTCTTGGAATATAGATTTTCCTACAGTATTTACATTTCCCCAGTGATGATTGTGTTGCTATTTTGTCCATTAACTTGTTAAAGGTGGTAGATGTGAACCCTTGTCTGTGTCTCTTGTCTTAATAAAGATGTTTTCTTTCTCTCTGTGTACCCGGTTTTTGTGCATTAAAATCCCCCTTCCCACATTTTCATAGTACAATATGTTAGATTCATTTCATAGCCCTTCTTTTAATCTTCTGCCTTCTCTACTATAAAGTGGAGGAAGTGTTTAGCAATTTGAAAAGTTTTAAAATTTTTCTATATTTCTAGGCTTGAGGTAAATGTTGGTTGGATCTGAGCGAATCCTCAGAGGCCACCATTCAGTCCCTTTATTGTATTGATCAAGAACCTGAAGTTCTAGTTACTTCCTCAGAATAACTCATGCCACAGTTTTATAACAGCTTGTTTAACAGTAGTCATTTCTTTTCTTTTTTTTAAAATATAGTTTATTGATTATACCATTACAGTTGTTCTATTCCCCCCTTCATTCCCCTCCACCCGCACACTCCCTCCCCCACCCTTCTCCCCCCTTAGTTTATAACCACGTGTCTCAACTTCTTTAGATTCTATATTTCCCCCGCTATTCTCGCCCTCCCCCTATCTATTTTCTACCTACTGTCTATGCTATTTTCTGTGCCTTCTCCCCCCTTCTCCTCCTCCCACCCCCCTGTTTCTAACCCTCCATGTGTTCTTCATTTCTATGGTTCCACTCCTGATCTAGCTGTCCTCTTGGTTTGCTCTTGTTTTAGGTGTGGTTGTTAATAACTGTGTTTGCTGTCCTTTCACTGTTGATATTTTTCATCATCTCTTTCTTATATAAGTCCCTTTAGCATTTCATATAATAAGGGCTTGGTGCTGATGAACTCCTTGAACTTGACCTTGTCTGAGAAGCACTTTATCTGTCCTTCCATTCTAAATGAAAGTTTTGCTGGATAAAGCAATCTTGGCTGTAGGTCTTTGGATTTCATGACTTGGAATACTTCTTTCCAGCCCCTTCTTGCCTGTAAGGTCTCTTTTGAGAAATCCGCTGACAGTCTGATGGGTACTCCTTTGTAGGTGACTGTCCCCTTATCCCTTGCTGCTTCTAGGATTCTCTCCTTCATTTTAGTCTTGGCTAATGTAATTATGATGTGCCTTGGTGTGTTCCTTCTTGGGTCCAACTTCTTTGGCACTCTCTGAGCTTCCTGGATTTCCTGGAAGTCTATTTCCTTTGCCAGACTGGGGAAGTTCTCCTTTATTATTTGTTCAAATAACTTTTCCACTCGTGGCTGTTTCTTTCCCCCTTCTGGTACCCCTATAATTCAGATGTTGGAACATTTAAAGATGTCCTGGAGGTTCCTAAGCCTCTCCTCATTTTTTTGAATTCTCATTTCTTCATTCCTTTCTGGTGGGATGTTTTGTTCTTCCTTCTGGTCCATTCCATTGATTTGTGTCCCTGTTTCCTTTCCATCACTATTGGTTTGCTGTGCATCTCCCTTCATTTCAATTAGTTTAGCCTTCATATGTTCCTCTAATGTGTGACTTTGTTCCTCTAATTTGTGACTATAATCTACCAGTTCTGTAAGCATCCTGATAAATAGTGTCCTGAATTGTGCTTCTGAGAGGCTGGCAATTTCTCGGTCGCTTAGAGTTATTGGCTCTGGGACTTTGAGTTCTTCTTGCGCCATCTTTCGGGTTGTTCGTGCCTGTTCCATAGCAGGATCAGAGCCCTAAAGTGTTCACTAGAACAGGGCAACTCAGTCGCTGGGTTGTGACGTTGTATGTGGGGGCGGGGTCAAAGAGGTACAATGGCTTCCCTCCGGCTCCCGCCTCCGAGACCCCCACCAGCACCGCAGCCACCACCGTCACCAGGGCCACGCGCCCCGCTCCACTGCACGCGAGTGTGCCACCGCCATCAGCCCTCTACCACTGGGTTCGCCCCCTGGGGCCTGTGTGGTCCGTCTCATTGCGCGCGAATGTGCGACCTTGGTCAGTCTGCCCCACACCCCGACTAGGTCCAGGCTGCCTGCGCTCCTAGGTCTGTCCTTCCCGACCCTGCTCCGCTGCTGGCTCTGCCTCTCTTACCATCCCCGTTGAATGGTTCGTAGCTGTCGGACTTCCGTATAATTCGGTTTTCTGGTCTCTGGGTGTGTCTTAGTTCTCCAAAACTTTTGTTGTACCCAAACTTGGTTGTGGGAGAAGGCACAGTGTTTCCACCTATGCCTCCATCTTGGCGGAAGTCCAACTGTAGTCATTTCTAAATAGACTTAAAAGTCAGTAGGAATAGGGATCACATCTGTCTTACTTAATGCTACGTCTCTGGCATTGAGTGCAGTGATTGGAAGAGAATACAGCAGGCTCTATAATGTTTCATTATAATGATGAGATGTTGTAGGAACTTAACTCTTGTTTATATCAGTTAGCCTAAAGTGAACTTGGTTTCGTTATACGTCATTTTGCTTCAACTCCCAGAACCTATTAACAACGTTGAGGACTTACTGTAGATGTTCACATATTGGTATGGAATAAAAAAAATCAATCAAGATGGATGAAGGGACTTGCAGCGTACATCTGCTGAATCCCAGTTTAGCATATTTAAGGGCGGACACATACTGCACCACTCCAGAGAGTCAAGGTTTATGGAAATGGTTCATTTCCTTAGTGCATGCCAAACTCTACAATGGATACATTTCCACACACTAGCTTCCTTCCCCCCCCCCCCAACACACACACATACACACTGACTTTCAACAGACAGGGGCAGATATACAGGATAGCAGTTGACCAAAGAAACACCAGAGGATGTGCAGCCTCATTTTTGCCAGGATAATGTGTAAATTCCTGCTGATAATATAAACTCATGAATGGCATGGGTGGATGTAACTGTAACAGATACCGGCTTCAGTCCCCTGATTTCTCCTTCCCAGTGAAGTTCAGGCTCTTTAGCTCAGCCTCTGTAACTCTCCACGCCATTCCAGCCTGTTTTTCGTAACTCATGTCTGGCTCCTTTCCCTAACCTACTCTGTTTTCAAGCAAATGAAAGTTTTTGCTGTTCCCTGTAAACCCGGATTTTCCCACCTTCTTGCCTTTTCTTAACACTGTTGTCTCTCTGTCAATGCCCACATTGTTTCTGTGTGCCGTGATTCCATTCATTCAGTCCATCCACAAGTATTCAAAGCCTCCTTATGTGCTAGGTCCTGGGCTAGGAGCTGAGAGCACAATGATCAATAAAACCATAAGCCTTATGTTCAAGGAGTTAACACTTTAGGAGAGAGAGGCGTTGTAGGAGGGTACCACGGGGTCCCAGGGGAGCAATTGGAGAGGCACCTGACCAAGCCCCAGTGTCGGGGGGTGGGGAGGGGAGGGGAAGTTGAAGAGATGTCTATCCGTGGTCCTCAAACCAAGGTGGAATAGAGGAAAGCATTTGACAATATGGGGATACATTTTTTGTTGTTACAACTTGAGAGAGGAGAGTGTGGTACTGGCTTCTAGTGGGTAGAGGCCAGGGATGCTGTAGAACATCCTACACACAGGACAGCCCCTCAGCACAAAGAGTTATCCAGCCCAGTAGGTAACTAGTGTTTAGGGTTGAGAAGCCTAGCCCTAAATTAACTTGGAAAGATTGAGTAGGAAGGTGTTTAGTCAGGGGGGAAAAAGGCAGTATTTGTAAAGATCTGGAGTTAAAATGCTACAGTTTGGGGAACTAGAAAGAGTTTAGCTTCTGAATGGGAGGGAGTTAGGTTTGAGAGGTACGTCTTGACGGCAGAGTCCAGATGCAGGAGTTAAAAGTCATGTGGAGAAGTTGGAATGTCTTTTCTTGGTCTATTAGCATCCTTGATGGAGAATGATACTACTCTGTATCACTAAAATCCACTCTAAAATCCACTCTAATGTAAATCCGCTGATAAGTAAACAGTTGGTAAACTCTGGTGCTTTGTAACTAGTAACAATCTGAGTTTCATCTGTAGACACCCACGGGAGAGTGGTGTGGCTGAGAACAAACACTAGCAAGTCTGAGCTCTGGGTTACCCACCTACTGAGGATCATCGGTAAGGCTGTGTAAGGGGGGGGTCCTTGTTAGCTGAGAATAAATGACACTGAAAGGACATTTAAAGGGAAGCCACTAAAAACGTAGGGGCAATTTTATAGGAGCTAGTGAGGAGATGCGGTGGGGGCTTGGGGTTGGGGTGTCCCAAGACCGCTCCCATGCTTCATAATTCGCTACAATGACTCACAGAACTCAGAAAGCTGTTGTACTCGTGGTTACAGTTCATTACAGTGAAAGAATGCAGATTAAAATCAGCAAAGGAAAAAGACAGATGGGACAGATGGGCGAAGTCCAAGAGAAAGCAGGCATAGGATTCCTGGCGTGCCCTCGCAGTGGAGTCGTTAGGTCCCAGCAGCAGTGTATGACAGTATCGCCAGCCAGGAAAGCTCGAGTCCAAGGTCCTCAGCCTGCAACCACCTAGCGGTCAGACTGATAGCCTGTGGCCTTAGTGAGCTCAGGCATAGAAACGCATTCTTACGGCCAAGATACTGCATGAGTTTAGAGGTTATCTCCCAGAAACTTGGTCAAGGGCTAGTGCTCCTTTTTTTAAATGTGCAGGGTTTGAGCAACCCTAGCCTCCTGAATTAACTCCTTTACTGCACAGGTCTTTTTTTTTTTTCTTAAGGTTTTTAAAAATATATACTTTATTGATTATGCTATTACAGTTGTCCCATACCCCCCCTTCATTCCCCTCCACCCTCCACACCCCCTCCCACCCACATTTCCCTCGTTTAGTTCCTGTCCATGGGTCATAAATTCTTTAGCTTCTACATTTCCCACATTACTCTTGCCCTCCCCCTGTCTATTTTCTACCTGCCATCTATGCTATTTATTCTCTGTACCTTTCCCCCCTCTCTCCTCCCAGTCCCCTGTTGCTACCCTCCCTGTGATCTCCATTTCTGTGGTTCTGTCCCTGTTCTAGTTGTTTGCTTTGTTTGCTTTTGCTTTTATTTTAGGTGTGCTTGTTAATAACTGAGTTTGCTGTCATTTTACTGTTTACATTTTTTATCTTTTTCTTAGATAACTCCCTTTAACATTTCATACAATAAGGGCTTGGTGATGATGAACTCATTTAACTTATCCTTATCTGAGAAGCACTTTATCTGCCCTTCCATTCTAAATGATAGCTTTGCTCGATAGAGTAATCTTGGATGTAGGTCCTTGCCTTTCATGACTTGGAATACTTCTTTCCAGCCCCTTCTTGCCTGCAAGGTCTCTTTTGAGAAATGAGCTGACAGTCTCATGGGAACTCCTTTGTAGGTGACTGTCTCCTTATTTCTTGTTGCTTCTAGGATTTGCTCCTTCATTTTAATACTGGGTAATATAATTATGATGTGCCTTGGTGTATTCCTTTTTGGGTCCAACTTCTTTGGGACTCTCTGGCCTTCCTGGGTTTCCTGGAAGTCTATTTCCTTTGCCAGATTGGGGAAGTGCTCCTTTATTATTTGTTCAAATAACTTTTCCACTTGTTGTTCTTCCTCTTCCCCTTCTGGTACCCCTATAATTCAGATGTTGGGACATTTAAAGATGTCCTGGAGGTTCCTAAGCCTCTCCTTATTTTTCTGAATTCTTGTTTCTTCATTCTTTTCTGTTTGATTATTTCTTTCTTCCTTCTGGTCCACTCCATTGATTTGAGTCCCAGTTTTCTTTCCATCACTATTGGTTCCCTGTACATTTTCCTTTATTTTACTTAGTGTAGCCTTCATTTTTGCATCTAATTTGTGGCCAAATTAAACCAATTCTGTGAGCATCCTGATCACCAGTGCTTTGAACTGTGCCTCTGATGGGTTGGCTATCTCTTTGTCACTTAGCTGTATTTTTTCTGGGGCTTTGATCTGTTCTTCTGTTTGAGCCTTTTTTGGGGGGGCAGGGTCTGGTTGTGCGTGGTACATAGTGAGGGGTGGAGCCTTAGGCATTCACCAAGGCGGGTCCCTAGATCGTGGCTCTGCATGTGGGGGCGGGGTCAGAGAGGGAACAATGGCGCTTGCTCTGCTCTTGTATTTCAGGCCGCTTCCCCCAAGCAAACTGGGCCCTTCTGGTGCTGGTTCCCGGGTGGGTGAACGTTCTAGGACCCTGTGGTTCTCTCCAATGAACTTTCCTGTGAGACTGGGAGTCTCTCCTGCTTCCTCAACCCCCATAGGTGTTTTTAATTGGTGTTTTGAGGCTTTTTATCCCCCCAAGCTTGATTCCTGGGTTGTATGGTCTGTCTCACTCCCCAGTTTCGCCTGGTTTATCTGCGTGCAAATGCGTGACCACCGTGTCAGCCAGTCGCCTTGCACGCCTCACTGGGTCTGCCCACTGCCATGCTCGCCTGAGTTTTGCCAGCTGCTGCCTTGTGCGCCGAGGGCCAGTAAGCCACCGCTTTTTTTTTTTTTTTTGACATGACCCTTCTCCTCCTGGCCTCCTGACTCCGCCCTTCCTACCAGTCTGGATTAATGTGTCTATTTTTAACTTCTTGGTTGTCGAACTTACGTAGTACAGTTCAGTTTTCTGTCAATTCTGGTTGTTTTTTTGTTTCTAAATTTTTGTTGTCCTTATTTTGGTTGTGTGAGGAGGCACAGTGTGTCTACTTATGCCTCCATCTTGGCCGGAAGTCTTTTTTCTTAAGGTTTTAAGGAAATTATATGTTATTTCTGCTTTACTGTGAAGGCTTTTTGTTGTGATGGTGGTAAGTAGACGTAACATAAAACTTGCCATTTAGTCATTTTTAGTGTATGGTGCAATGGCATTAAGTACATTTACATTGCACGTGGGTGTGCAACCATCACCACAGTTCATCTCTGGAATTTTTTCATCATCCCAAATTGAAAATACAATGTACCCATTAAACAGTAACTCCCCATTTCATTCTCTCCAAGGCCCAGGTTACCACTACTCAATGTTTTGCCTCTTTGAATTTGACTTTTCCGTGAAACTGGTGGTAAGTGAAATCACACAGCATTTGTCCCTTTGTGCCTGGCTTACTTAACATGATGTCTTCAAGGTTCACCCATGTTGTGGCATGTTCACAATTTCATTTCTTTCCAACCCTGATGCTGCACAGGTTTCAACTCAAAAAAGAAACCCGAAATTGTTAGTACTCTTTTAAAAATCTTATATTTAGCAAAAGTTACATAATTGAAAGTCATGCTAATTCTTAGAATAAATAAGAAGTGGAGTAGGTGGTCGTTTGGGGGATATAGTTTTCCCGACAAAATTATTTAAGAGCATAATGCTGTATATCCGTCAGTTTTATTTCACAAAGCCAGGGTAAGGAGAGGGTGTTATTGCAGAAATACTCCTTGGCATCTTCAGTCTTCCGAAGGGCCTCTCTTAGTTCTTGGAAATTTGATTTATTCTTTTTTGAAGTATCTATTGTATCATCTTTGTGAATTCTCCACATTTGTTAACTAGTCTAACTCTGCCAAACGTTTACTTGTTAAAATGGCTTTACACATGATTAGAGTAGTTCTCCAGCATTTTTCAGCAACTTCTTTAAATCCTGCATTTTGGGGAATGCTTTTAGTTTCAGTTTACATTCATCCTGCTTTTATGGGCTCAGGTGTTTGCAGCATCCCCAAGTCAGAATGAGAGACAGAAACAGGTTCCCAGAACTAGACCTGGTGTTGGGTGAGGGTGAGTTTGAGTAGAGACCGGTCAGCTTGTTGGGGAATGTTTTTCAGTATGACAGCGTTTTCTTCCCTCCATCACCTCATGATTATAGGGTCATGCTTAATGATCATCTGCCTAATAAAGACTTCTGCACTTTATTTGTGGGAGAAGTGTTCATTTGCTCAATAATCTGTTAGAGGATTTAGTTCACTCACTCGTTTAGGGGCTGGACGGAGTGAATGTCCCTCACGGTATCCCTGGGATGTGCTTCTTTAAGTTGTCATACTTTACATTTTCAGATAGTTTGGCAGATTGCCAAAGGATTAAAGATCTTTGGTTTTAAGCCTTTATAGTTCTCTTGTTTCTAATGCCTGAGTTTTCACCATATTTGAAGTAACTCAGTCTACCCTTAGTGTTTACGGACGTAGTGTATATGCAAATGTAAAGACAGACGCCAGCCTATAGGACCCAGGCTGCGGTCAGGCAAATTACAGGAGGCAATCACTTTCAGTATGAGAGTTTTAAATATCAGAAATTGATGGATTCCCCCCCCCCCCCCGTGTCCTCATAAAACAGTGATGGCTAATGTTCAAATGTCTTATCATACAGAGATGATTACCAAGAAATGACCAACATGGGTGATTTAGTGACGCTAATTTAGAAACAAGGAAAATCCCCTCCTTCCTTGGTGAGGTACTCCGGGGGTGTGGAGCGAGGGCTGCAGCTCTGAAAGCGAGAGGGAGGAGCTTGGGGGCCGTGTCTTTGGAGCAGTGCCGCACATCAGCCTTTGCCCGTGGGGCGTGGGCTCAGGGGCGTCACCTGAGCAGTAGTATGAAGTAGTGGTGGGTAGCACTGACGTGGGCGGACTACGCTGGTTTGAATCCCGACTCTTAATTTACTAGGGTTGGGACATTGGACAGGTTTCTTAAACTGTCTGACTCGTTTTTCTCACCGGTGAAATAGAGATAACAACAGAACCTCCTCATAAAGGTCAGTCAGTACATTAATATATCTGATGTGTTTAGAGTAGAGCCTGGCATATGGCAAGTGCTATGTCAGTGTGTATTATTATCTTCATTGTTAACTTTAATTCTCGGAGGAGCTTCCTCTGACATTTCTAAATAGGTCAGGTCTCTGCTTTACAAGATCTAATGGCACCACCTATCACAGTAATGATAATAAGTGCCAT
The DNA here is from genome assembly GCF_014824575.4 of Sturnira hondurensis. Classification (NCBI taxonomy): domain Eukaryota; kingdom Metazoa; phylum Chordata; class Mammalia; order Chiroptera; family Phyllostomidae; genus Sturnira; species Sturnira hondurensis. The sequence goes on from NW_028095197.1 coordinate 19,833,744, forward strand.
TTACTAGATTTACTTATTTGATTATTGAGTTAATGACACTTTAAAGGAGAGTAAGAACTGTGTTTGTTTTTGTACTGCAGTGTTCACGGGCCTGATAAATGTTTAAGAAATATTTATCAAATGACTAAATATTTTTACAGTTATAAAATAATTCAGCAACAAGATGTTATTTCATCTCTAATATTAGCAAAGATTTAAAAAAATACTATCATACCTAGGCAGAGAGGCGAGGAAATGGATACTCTGGGATGCTGTCAGTGGTAGGCCCTCCCTTGAAGGCAGTTTGACCAAGAGAATTAAAGAAGTCTCTACTTTTGATTCTGTGTCTAAGCATCTATCAAAACCACATCCAGGTATATTAAAAGGTTAATAGAAAAATATGTCCATTGTAGCACGTGTATTAGGGAATAATTGGAATCAAAGTGAGCAAAACATCTCTAAGTAAAGGCTTGGTTAAATACAATATATTCAACAGTAAAAATTTTTAGAACTATGGTTCTCAAATGAAGATTCTTATATTGGCTGCAAGATAGTCTCCAAACATGAGATAAAAACAGATTCCCAAGTTTAACATTTTGGAAAAGCTAATCAGAAACTCTGGGTTTGACCAGAGAGTCCCTGTTTCCTAACGAGGACCCTGGACGACTTCTGTGCCCAGCCTGGTTTGGGAGCCTCAGCTGCTGCGGCTCTCGGGCTGTGCTCCAAGTCTCAGCCAGCTGAGCCAAAGGTCCTACTCATCTCTCTTTTATTTTCAATAATATTTTATTGATTATGCTGTTACAGTTGTCCTGATTTTTCCTGCTTTGCCCCCCACCACCCATTGCCCCGCACTCCCTCAGACATGTCCCCCACCATTGTTCATGTCCATGGGTCATGCATGTAAGTTCTTTGACCACCCCATATCCTTTACTGTACTGTACATCCCCATGGCTATTCCGTAACTACCTATTTGGACTTCTTAATCCCCTCACCTCTTCACCCATTCTCTCTTCACTCCTCCCGTCTGGGAACCTTACAGTGACTAATTCCTTTTGTCTTGCTTTTAAGAGTCTCTCTTATCTTTAACCTTTGGCCTTTTAATAATGATGTGTCTTGGAGTGGGCCTCTTTGCATTCATCATAATTGGTACTCTCTGTGCTTCCTGTACTTGCATGTCTATTTCCTTCACCAAATTAAGGAAGTTTTCTTTCACTGTGTTTTCAGGTAGATTTCCAATTTCTTTCTCTTGCTTTTCTCCTTCTGGCACCGCTATGAGGCAAGTGTTGGACCTCTTACAGTTATCCCAGAGGCTGTTTATACTATCCTCATTTTTTTTTATTCTTTCTTCTTCTTTTGTTCTGTGTGGTTATTTTGTGCTCTTGTATGTTCCACATCATTGATTTGATTCTCGACTTGGTCCATTCTACTGTTGTTTCCCAGTAAGTTGTTCTTTATTTCAGTTGGTGTATCCTTCTTTTCTGACTGGGTCTTTTTTATGCTGTGGAGGTCCTCACTAAGTTCCTTGAACATCATTATAACCAGTGTTTTGGACTCTGCTTGTGATAAATTGCTTATCTCCATTTCATTTCATTTCTTTTTCTGGAGTTTTCATCTGTTCTTTAATTTGGGTCATGTTTCTTTGTCTCCTCATTTTGGCAGCCTCCCTATGTTTGTGTCTGTGTATTCAGTAGAGCTGCCCGACTCCATGTCTTGGTAGTATGGCCTATTGTAGTTGGTGTCCTGTAGGGTCCTGTGGCACAGCCTCTCCTATCACCCAAGCTGGGTACTTGAGGTGCACCCTTCACATGGGCTGAGTACATCCTCCTCTTATAGTTGAGCCTTAGTTGCTGTTGGCAGATCATTGGGAGGGATTTACCCTGGCCAGTCAGCTGCAAGGATTGGTTGTGACCACTGACCACCAATCTCTGCCCTCCATGGACGATTAGCTGCGCAGGCGCAGAGTGGTGGTACTGCAATGTGGTTTATAGCTGTGCATTGTGTGCGTAGGTCCTGGGGTTTCCCAAGTGGTTCAGACCAAGGTCAGCCCGACCTGTCTTTTGCCCTGGGCACCCAGCCTGCGCTGTAAAGCAATCTGAGCAAGTGAGCAAACACTACAAAACCAGACTCAGAAACAGAGACCAAAAAGGTGGGGTGGGGTGGGGAAGGGAGTGAAAAAGGTGAAAGGGAGTATAGTCAAGAATATTGTGGCCCTGGCTGGTGTAGCTCAGTGGATTAAACGCGGGCCTGCGAACCACACGATCGTGGTTCGATTCCCAGTCAGGGCACATGCCTGGGTTGCGGGTCAGTTCCCAGCAAGGGACTCACGAGAGGCAACCATACATTGATATTTCTCTCCTTCTCTCCTTCCCTGCCTCTCTAAAGATAAATAAATAAAATCTTTTTAAAAAATTTAAAAAAAGCAAATTGTGATAAGTTTACATGATGAAAGGTGATTACTAGGATGAGGGGGTGATCACACTGTAAGGTATAAAAATGTCAAATCGCTATTGTACACATGAACCTAATATAATCAGTATAATATTGTATAGCAACTATACTTACTTTAAGAAAAGAGTTGATGATCTTATTTATAGTTTTAGTCACCATAGATGTTTCTGAGATCCCAAGAGTACAGGCCAGGCAAGTGAGAGGTTGAGGAACAACCAAGACTGAAGTGTTGTACCACACAGAGTGGGCGGTTATGGTGTTCACCCTCTGACTTCACTTGCTCCCTCTTGGGAGCCAGGCCGAGTTCAGCATACTCAGTGGTGTCTCATCTTCTTTGAGTAGACCCTAGCAGCCTGAAAGTTGAAGCCACTGTACTTTCATGGGAGGCCCAGCTGTTGGTCTCTCCTAAAAACCCTCTGCACCCAGGGCAACATCTGCTGCCTTCAGAGCCAGGTAGCTCCCAGCTGAGATCCTTAGAGTGGCACTGGACATAGTTTGAGAAGTTTACCACCTACTATACACACATGCACAAATCCACATGTCTAATCCATAGTCCTATAGCTTTACTCTCTAATTTTGTTGTTGATTGGATATAATACATCCCTCTTCACTTAGACTTCTTGAATGAGCTCGGCAAAAAATTGGAGCAGGCTTTCTGGGTCATTTTTTAGTAATGTATAATTGCAATTAAAGATGACACATACTTGTTGAAGGATTTTTAGCCAGTGACTATTTCATGTGGATTTTAACCCCTGTCCCTTCTCTTGGCGTCTGTTCTAGTCAGGTTGGGCAGGAGGTCGTCAGGCCTGGGAGACACACACAGTTGAGCTGACAGGTGGACAGAACAGGTGGGTAGCATATTTCAGATCAAAGAATTCAGGAGAACTCAATTGAGTGTGTTCACTTGGCGTGTAACCATTCGATATTTGGTCAGTATTAATGGAAGGCCTTCTGTGCAGCAGCCTTCGAGGTGCTGGGGCCACAGTCCTGGCAAGGTGTCTGCCCTGCCAGATTCCATATTTAGTGCTGACAGACGGGTTGCAGAGCAAGACGATGCCTTGCACACAACCGCTTAGCATCTGAGCAGTGTGTTTTTGTAAAGACCCCCAAACCTTAAGGAAAAAAAATAACAAGAACCATTTAGAAATCTAATTCTGGGATTTGGGCCTCAGCAATAGGGAAAATGGTGGTGCCATTTACTAAGATATTAATTAGGGAAACATTAGGGAATATGTATCTGCTAATGAGATTCACAGAGGTGGGCGAAAGCATCATCTAGCAAGACAGTTCCACGAGAGGACTTCCAGGGCCACTGGCCAACTTAGCTTTAAAGGTCAGAAAGAGCCAGCAATGGAAATTGATTAAGTAGCAGTGGGGATGCAAAGCAGGTCAGCACTCAGAAATCGGCAGGTACAACTTACAATGTGAAAAAGAAAAAAGATCAAATTTGTGGTTGACTAACACACGTGATAAAAGTTTAACATTCCTTATAATGAAGAAACAACAAAAGTTTTAACAATGTTAATTTTATTGGGAGAAATATCTAGTGTCATACTTAGTGAAACATTGAAATCTTTGCCATAGAAGTTAGGAATTAGAGTACAATTTTTGAAAAATAGAGATGACGAGGAGGGATTTGCCTTCCTAAATCTAAAACCATATTCAGCTATAGGAATTTTAAGTGATGCTTTATTCATTGTAAAATAGGTAAATAGATCAAGGATTCAGAATGTGCTTTTACAAAGGGACCATACATAATATTCAACCAAAACCATATCAATTTTTAATTCCTTTGTGTTGCTCAGGAAAATGGTTTCTTTCCTTCTGTGAAATTTTCTAAGATGAATGCTGTGACCCTGAGTTGGAGGGCTTAGTTCTGTCACCAGTGTCCCTTTTATCTCTAAAGTATTTCACTTCACGCACAAAACTAGGTTACATTCCCAGCCCATGTCACAGACTCGTCATCACGTCGGGAGCGCTCACACCACTTTCGTTACCCACCACCCTCATTCACAATGGAGGGGCTATTAATGTGATCTGTACAGTAGCTTCAAAATCTCATTCCCACGAGCAAATACTTCACAGTGATAAGAAAGACCTGTCTTCCTTTTCTGAGAACTAGTAAAGATGTAAGATTTAATTTGTGTATTATGTAACTGTATCCATATATGTTATATAATTGTATCCATACTCATTAGCACATTTAAAATGATAATGAGTAAAGAAAATACGAGTCTGTCTGAATGTTTCCTCTTTTCTACAAGCTTTAGAAGTGTAGCAGTAATCAGAATCTTCGTAAAACCTAGTCATCTTTGGAAGCTAGAGGCCAGAGATGAGTTCTTAGAATTGAACCAGCCCTGCACATGCCTGTGCGTAGAAATGTGGAGGACATATTGGAGTCAGAGGTGACTGGCAGGATTCGGATTTCAGCAGCTGAGGAGACGGTAATGCATGTATTGAGATACTAATTTGGATACTAATTGTCAGGGTTATATTCCTCATAACCAGATCCGCAGGGGTGGTTGAGAGACAGCAGTCTGGTGAGACAGAACATGAGCAGAGTGCCAGACCACTGATGAAATTCAGTTTTAAAGATCAAAAAGAGGGTGAGGAGCCCCAGCCTGGAAAACTGGGAAAAGCAGAGCAGGGAGGGGGGTGGGGTGGAAGCCAGGAAAAGGGAGGCTTCCATGTAGGGCAGGAAGCCCTTTCAGCTGCTAAGAAGCGGAAGGAAGGGAACCAAGGGGTGTCCATTGACACCCATGACGTGGAGGCTGTTAGTGACCTTGGCCCAAGCAGTTCCCGTGGGGAGCAGAGTGGCGTGCATGTTTCCACACGATTCTCTGCGGTTGGGAACCAGCCTGCCCTTAGTTCACTTACCAACGTGGGACGATATTTCCAGCATCTAGGGCAGATTCTGCATTATCAGACTCTGCTGCTCTCTGGAGTCTTAGAAAATCCATCAGGAGAACGAGGCTATGTAAATGTAAAGGCAGCTAAAAATGTTAACACCACTTACTCTGAGGTAGGATTTTCTCTTTTTCTATTTACTGCCCTTCTTTGAGTGGGCTGTAAGGCATGAATCATCCTGTGAAATCATGCTCATTGGCGGGGAAACCACTTTAAAATCTGGCCAAGTAAGACTGCTAGTAAACACCTATAGACCAATTTGAATGAATGGAGTGCGGCCACCAAAGAGATGGTGAGCTGCATTTGTTGGGAAGGGGCAGGTGAGTGTGGTGGGGTGCTGGGGTGAGAAGCGCTTCGGGTTGTTGCGTCTGTGACCCCGACCCGCTGAGTGGGTGCTGGAACACTGCAGAGTCTGGCTGAGGGTAGGTGTGTGATGGGGGGGGGGGGGCAGAACCTTTCTCGGATTCTTTCTTTGCTCGTGCTTGTCCTTGTGCCCAGAAGTCTCTTCTCTCCTTCAGCCCCATCCCTTCTCCTTTTCATCTATGAATTTCTGCTAATCCTTCGGCTCTTAGCTTAAATATCACCTTCTCAGAGAAACTTTTTCCGACGCCCCAAAAGAGAACAATTCTCCCTGGTTTTATGCTCCCTTAGCTCAGTGGTTTTGCAAAATTCGTGTCAGAATTGCAACAGAGTTATTTTGTATGTAATTATTGTTTGCCCCGTGATCCTGCCATGGTGAATTCCATGTAAGCACAGACATGACTGTCTTGCTCACGGCAGTTTTCCCTGTGCCTCGTGACTTGGTGTCATTCTGTATTTGAATGAAGCGATGCCACTGGAAAGCGTGGCCGTAAGATGGATTTCTGTTAAAGGAGACTCTGGAACTGAAGTTTTAAGGCGACGGCTTAGTAGACCGTGTAGCTGGTGTAAGGGCCTATTTGCGTGATTCCCAGGGATGTCTGGGTAATTGGGTACAGCACGAACAAGTTTCCCAGGACATTGGAAGTAGAGCGATGGCACGTTCGGTGGCTGTGGACACTACTGTGAGCAGAGATACAAAGGTAGCGGGGTACTGAAGTTACCCAGCAGTACTAGGATATAAGGAGATTGTGTAGATGATTCCTAATACGCTTATATTAACTGCATTTTTATTATGATCAAATAAAGACATATTTCGACATAGAATTTCAGACCTTTGGTCTATAGCCAGCCTGTGCCCCCACCCCAGCAGGGTCCTGCCCACTCGTGGCTCTCCCAGTCTGCTCTTCCTTCTCTTTAAAAACGTCTTCCCTGCTCCCCAAATTTAGCCCCCACTCCCCTTCTCGGACTCCTGGTTGCATTGCTTTCTTTCTGGTGCCCAGCAGAGGACTGGCTGATTGACTTCCCTTCTCTCACACCCATCCTAGAACGGATGTGAGCCTTGGTGACTCTCCTGCCTCTGGTAAGGACCTGTGTGACGGCAGAGCGGGAAGTTCTTAGTGCGCCCGCCACCTTGGTTAATGGGAAGTGTACGTATTTTATCATTAAGGGGTCGACTGAACTGCTCTCTCTGTGACTTTGGAAGTACAATGTACCGTGAAAAGGCTCACTTTTTTACTGGTTAACTAACTTGCTCTCGCTCTCTCTCTCTCTCTTGTTATGCAGACACTCATTAATAAAGGAAAGTAATAAGAATTTTCTCAGCTCTCACAACCATACTTTTTGCTGTATTTTCCAGTGCCTGTCCATGTGCAGTGATACTAGCTGGATCCAGTTTTCAAGTGCATTTTTTTTTATGCTACATGATAATCATAGTTCAAGGAAATGGAAATAATTTACATACGGGAATATCTTGGGTAATAACAGCTTTTTATTTGGATTGTTTCCCTTTAGGAAAGACACTGCTGATCCTGTAACATGGAGGACTGCCTTCATACCTCATCTGAGAATCTGTCCAAATTGGTCAGCTGGGCCCACAGCCACGGGACTATTTGCAGCCTCATTCCTAACCTGAAACACTTGCTTTCGGAAGGTTCCCATGGGAACCTGACTGCAATGTGGGGCTGTAGTGCCGGGCATGCTTATCACTGGCCACTGACAGCTACTTGCAGAGCTGGGTCCCAAGAAAGGGTCTGTTTCCAGGATAACAGAAGTTTTAACTCTGATAGTCCCAGTATAATCGGAGTGCCCTCTGAGACACAGACTAGCCCAGTTGAAAGGTACCCTGGGAGACCAGTGAAAGCGAAGCTAGACTGTAATCGGACCAGAGACTCTTGTGACTTCTCTTATTGCAGTGAGCCCTCTGAGCTGGACGAAGCTGTTGAAGAGTATGAAGATGAAAACACTCTGTTCGACATGGTTTGTGAGTCCTCTGTTACAGATGAGGATAGTGACTTTGAACCCCCAACCCAAAGGCCTCAAAGCATTGCTCGAAAAAGGCCTGGAATAGTCCCGTCTTCTCTCCATTCAAGCTCCCAGGCTCAGATGGTTGATGAATGCAGCAGTGATGTCATCATCAAGAAAATCAAACAAGAGATTCCTGAAGATTATTACATTGTGGCAAATGCAGAGCTGACTGGAGGAGTAGACGGACCGGCCCTGTCATTGACACAGATGGCCAAACCCAAGCCTCAGACTCATGCGGGTCCCTCCTGTGTTGGGTCTGCTAAGCTAATTTCCCATGTAACATCCGCCCTTAGCACAGACCTAGACCCACATGGTGTTTCTGCGTCCCCCTCTGTGATGTCCAGACCAGTGGTTCAGAAGAACGCCAGGGCACCTCTGGCTTCACCAAACAGAGGGCCGTCGGGTGCACATGGCACCAACCAGCAGGTGGCTATGCAGATGCCTGTGAGCACATCCCATCCTAACAAACAGATCAGCATCCCTTTGTCTGCCCTGCAGTTGCCTGGACAGGATGAGCAAGTTGCTTCCGAAGATTTCCTGCCCCACCTGCCCAGCCAGGTCTCCTCCTGTGAGGTGGCCCTTTCTCCCTCAGTTAACACAGAGCCAGAAGTGAGCTCCAGTCAGCAGCAGCCCCAGGTGGCCCCAACCATAACCACCGAGGCCATGGCGCAGTGCATACCAGGTATGGCACGGGAGGTGACAGTGAGTCCCTCACCCACGCACATCAGAGAATTCTGCGCCGCCAGCACTTCTAAAACCATAGGCTCAGTTTGCTAGATGTCAGACCTTTATTATTCTCAGGAAGGTAGAAATAGTAGGATGGGTTACATCCAGATGATGCTATAGAGGAAATTGGAGTTGAGGCTGTCCATCCAATTGATACGTCTCAAGGCTGGGCGGACAGCTGTGGGATCGTGCTGTTGATAATGCATGGCTAGGTTTAAGGTTTGTATCTGATCTTAAGCCAAATTTTTGTAAGTGAACTTACTTTAAAAAAAAATTTTAATGCTGTCCTATTAGTATCAAGGTATTTGGTTGCTGTTTGAAGCCAAAATGATGTTGAGTTACGCATATAATGACAATGGGCCTAATGTTTTTCCATTATTATTAATTTGTCTGAACCAGCTTGGCACTTCTATTTATTTTATTTGGCGTGGCAGCTTAAGACAAGTTTTTTTTTAAGAAAAGTATTTTATCTCTGTTCTCAAACTTTAAAGGAATCAGATAGCTTGTATGTCTGGACTACATGAGTCCAACTGGAATGGATTGGGAGGACAGGGAAATAGTTTTCTGTGATTCTAATGTCCACTGTTCTGTAATTTTAACAGTGCTTAACGTAATCTGGGTTATTATATGAGGAGGGTTTAGATGTCATGCTTTTAGGTTCATGATTTGAATCTAATGAACCAGAGTTAGAGACATGGACAAAGATAAACAGACCTGCAGAGGGTAGAGAAAGCAGACATTTGTGGCGCATTTTGGTTTCATTTCCATCTGGGTCAAGAAAGTCAGGGTTTGGGGAGCAGCTTCCTAGAGGCCTGAGGCAGGTGTGCCTGTTCCCTGGAACGTCCTGCAGTTAAGTTGCTTTACAAAATGCTTTCCAGTGCGACTGTCAGACAGCTGAGATCACCCAAGGAGACCTTTGACTTCTGCTTTTCCTGACACAGTCGTGGTGTTATAATAAAACATACAATTGAAAATGTATCTTGATTTGAAAGTGTGCTTTTCAGTTTTTTCTTTCATTTTAAAATACTAGCTTTCTTTAGGTATCATTCACATAACCATAAAATTCACTCTTACCAAGTATACCGTTCAGTGGTTTTGGGTATATTCATAGGCATGTGCAACCATCACCCCTATCTAGTTTCAAAAAAATTTCATTACCCCAGAAAGAAACCCCATACCTGGTAGCAGACGGGTTTTCCTTCCTCCCGGCCCCTGTTAAGCACTAACCTACTTTCTCTACGGATTTGCCTCTTCTGCACATTACCTACAAATGGAGCCGTATTGTGGCCTCTTGTGATGGCCTTCTTGCACTTCCGTAGTTTTTTTAGCGATTGAGCTATGTTGTAGCACCGATCAGCACTTCTTTCCTTTTTATTGCCAAAATAGTATTTCATTTTGGCCATGTATGGATGATACCATGGGTTTTTTCTTTCATCAGTGGATAGACGTTTACGTTGTTCCAGCTTTGGGGTGTGGTGAGTAATGCTGTTAATGACTTTGTGTACGAGTGTTTGTCTGTGTGGGCATGTGTCTCTGTTTCTCCTGGGCAACTACCTAGAAGCAGAAATGCCGGGCTCCGTGGTAGCTCCGTGTTTCACTCTCTGAGGAGCGGCCTTTGAACTGTTTCCTACGTGGCTCCACCATTTGTTGGTCCCAACAGCTGTGCAAAAGGTCTGTTTCTCCACATGCTCACCAGCACTCGTTGTTTTCTGTTTTTAAAACACCACTCACTGTGTTTGTCGCGTTAAGCAGTATCTCACTGTGATTTTGTTCTGCATTGCCCTGATGACGAATGATGTGGAACTTTGTTTCTTGTGGTTATTGACTGTTTGCATGTCTTCTTTTGAGAAATTCAAATTCTTTGCCCATTTTTAATCAGATTGTCATTCAAAATGTAAGTCCCTTACCAGATACAGGATTTGTAAATATTTTCTCCCATTCATGAGTTGTCCCTTCCTCCCTACTTTCTCCTTCCCTCTTTCTCTACCCCCTTTCTTTTTTGTAAAGTTTTACTTCAGTCATTTAATAACAGTATGATCTTTGGCTAATCTGCACATCATTAGACACAATATTATCTTTATTAGGTTGAGAAAGTTTTAGTACTAGGAAATCCGACTATTGATACATACAGGATGTGAGTAATACCTTTTCACCCAAATTGCTGTGAATCTGGTTTATTTGTTTCTCTCCCCCAACCACTTCCTTCAAAAAAATAGATAGGAGACAACTTGACAGAGTTTCCTGCATTCTCACTTAATTTATATTTGAGGGTACAGTTACATTTTGCAAAGTGAGTCAGCGTAATAAAACAGTGTAGCAAGACTGTTACTTGGGTTGCACCTTTTCCACTAACTCCCCTTGCAAAGGAAGGTGCACAGTTGACTTGCATCTGCCCAGAGGACAGTAAGTGAGACATTCAGGTTCTTTGTTAAACCAAATACAGGTATCTTACTGTGTAATTATTTTGGAAAAGAAATTCAGCCTATGGGAAAAATATTTTAATCTACTTAGTGTTGCATAGATGACATTTTCTTAGTTTTTTTTCCTTTTCTCAATGAAATTGCACTTTTAAGGCACCTATAAAAAGCAAACATGGCCAAGGATAGCACATAACATATACACTTGTTAAACTGTGACTTGGCTTTACTATTATGGGAAGGATTAGTTTAGCTTGGAATTGAACCTTCAAGAAAAAACAATATGAAGAACTGATGGTGGGAATTTCCTAAGGAATGATTTGGATATTTTGATCCATTGTTCTGTGGGAGAATATTATGTTGCTCAGATACTATTAACTTTAGGGAAACGCTATTTGGATTGAGAACATCAGTGGAACAGATAAAACTCTGACGCTTTTCTAGTGGGAAACATAGAAAGTTAACTTACAATTTACCTTGTTCCATAGAGCCCAAACTAGGCTTTGTGCAATAAAAGTTTTATTGATTTGTTTTGCGTATTTATTTATAGTAAATAGTTGTGCTAGAAAAGTTTTATTTATTTATAGTCTTTATTCTAAACATAGATTTTTTAAAATGTAGAACCCAGCACATCCAAATATATGTGAATGACTATGTACAGATGGACCTTACACAATTATTATGTGAAGCATTACTTGGGACTAAGCAAAGAAGAGAGATTCGGAAAGAACTAGGGCTGAGCAGGACTAGAATCGTGTAAAGTGGGTGTTGTATAGGTTGGAGGTTTTAACAGATTATTTTAGAAATACTGCATATGTTTGAATAGTACATTTATTTATTGCTTTGCTGGGCAATATTTTATTATTTTTTTCCTTTTTTATTGAATCTTGGGGGTGACATTGGTTAGTATAATTATATACGCTTCAGGTATACCATTCTATAATATATCCTCTGTATATTGTATTGTGTGTTCACCACGCCAAGTGACAATGTTTTATTTTCAATTAGTTTATTTTTATTATATTTTTTCATTACCATTTATTTCCCTTGTACCTTCCTGTGCCCTGCAGTCACCAGACTCTGTCCGCGTCCATGAGTCCTTTCTTTGTTTTTGCTTGATCCCTCCGCCGTCCAATTGCCTCACTGCCCAGAGCTGTCAGCCTGCTCTCTACCAGTGAGTCTGTCTCTATTTTGCTTGTTAGTTCACATTGTTCACTAGATTCCACATGAATGAAATCATATGGATTTCTCGGACTGGCTTATTTCACTTATCATAATGTTCCCCGGGTCCATCCATGCTGTTGCAAAGGATAAAATATTCTTATTTTTTATGACTGAGTGGTATTCCATTGTCTAAATGTCCCATAGTTATTTTATCCACTCATTTACTGATGGACACTTGGACTGCTGCCATATCTTGGTAATTGTGAATAATGCTGCAATGGATATAGGGGTGTGTATTTTCTTTCAAATTAGTGTTTTGGGGTTCCTTCAGATAAATTCCCAGAAGTGGGGACAGTAAGTTATAAGGCAGTTCCATTTTTAATTTTTTGAGGTCTCTCCGTACTGCTTCCCGCAGTGGCCGCACCAGTCTGCATTCCCACCAACACTGCAAAGGGATTCCTCCCCTTTCTCCACCTCTTCACCAGCACTTGTTGTTTGGTGATTTAGTGATGATGGCCATTCTGAGTGGTGTGCGATGATATCTCATTGTGGTTTTCATTTGCATTTTTCTGATGATTAGTTACATTGAGCATCTTTTCATATGTCTATTTGCCATCGGTATGTCCTCCTTGAAGTATTTACTCAAGTCCTTTGTCTATTTATTTATTTAAATTTTTATTTATTTATCTTTAGAGGGGAGGGGAAGGAGAGAAGGAGAGAAATATCAATGTATGGTTGCCCCCCGTGAGTCCCCTGCTGGGAACTGGCCTGCAACCCAGGCATGTGCCCTGACTGGGAATCGAACCGCGATCATGTGGTTCACAGGCCTGCGCTCAATCCACTGAGCTACACCAGCCAGGGCTGCCTATTTTTTAATTAGATTTTTTTTTTTTTTTGGTGTTGAGTTGTATAAGATCTTTATACATTTTGGACATTAACTCCTTATGAGGTGTATTGGCGAACATACTCTCCCATTCCATAGGTTGTCTTTTTATTTTGTTGATTGTTTCCTTTGCTCTGCAAAACTTTTTAGTTGGATGTAGTCCCATTTGTTTATTTTATTTTTTGTTTTCCTTGCCTGAGGTATGTATCAGAAAAAATATTGCTACGGATAATTTCTGAGATTTTACTGCATGTATTTTCTTCTAGGATTTTTATGGTTTGGGGTCTAACATTTAGGTCTTTAATCCATTTTGAGAGAAATGTCCAAGTTTCTGAGGTACCACCCCAAAGGGGACTGAGGCATCACTGTCCTGTGTACAGTGTTTCTTGCATCTTGCAGCTTTAATAAATGTCTCCATTTTTCATATTACATGGCTGGATACCTTCTGGACAGACCTCACGTGTTTCTAGGAACTTATCCATTTTATCCAGGTTGTCGAATTTGTTGGCATATAGTTGTTCATAATATTTCCTTGCAGTCTTTTATATTTCTTTGGTGTTAGTTGTTACTTCTCCTCCTTCATTTCTGATTTTATTTGAGTTCTCCTTTTTTTTTGTCTTGATGAGTCTGGTTAAAGGTTTGTCAATCCTGTTTATCTTTTCGGAGAACCAGCTCTTGGATTCATTGATCTTTTGCATTTTTTTTAGACTCTATTTTGTTTATTTCTGCTCTGATCTTTATTATTTTCTTCTATTCACTTTGGGCTTTGTTGTTTGAATAATATTTTTAAATAATTTGACAGATGAGTATTGAGTCAGCCAAAACAAAGAGAAATTGTTCCATTTTGTTTCGTTTTAAAGATGCCATGTAAATTCTATTCCCCTAATGGAAAAAGACATCCTTATTTCTGTTCAGAACTAAACTCACAAAGTTACAAGATTTTAATCAAGCTGTGGGTAAACGTGTTAATTTTCACATCAGTTCTATCATACTGCTCAACCCAAATCTTAGCAAATTTTGATGAGTAAAGACACACATTATTAGAAGAATATTGACTATTTCCCAGTAGCTTAGATTCTATTAATTTTTGAAGTTTTTAATTTGGACATTTGTCGTAAATTTAAATCTCTATTGCATCGGAAGTTGAGAAGCAGTTGTCCGGGGAATGCAGCATCCACATTCCGGGCACGTTGTTGTTTCATCTGGGTACCTACTAACTCGGATGCTTCCTGTGCGAGAGAACTCCCTTCTTTGTGCATCTGCACGCCCCATTGGAAGGGCCAGAAACCGGCCTTCCAGGTTGGTACTTCAGTGAGGGCAGTCCCGTGAGTCACATGCACTCACGTCGGACTGTTCACAAGGACTTGGAGGAATCTGTTTCGGCAAATGCAGCCAGTTTTTCGGCAGCAGGAGCAGCCTCCCAGCAGTAGTTCCAATGGCAGAGGCCCACTCTAGAGTGTTGGTTTCTGGGGTGTCCCCACCACAGCTAACCTGTGGTGGGGTCAGGGGATTATTTGTAGACACCTCCAAGCCTGATTTAGTGATGTTCCGAGAAGTTTTATGGCCTTTATTCAATTCTTTTTCTGCCTGAGCTAGCTTAGACTGGGCTTTCATTTTTTTTAAGAACAATCTGGAGGAACATAGCATCCCATTCTAGGAAAGGTATTAACCTCTCCTAAGTGTTGCAGGAAAGTAAAATAATTTTCTTGTTGCCACTAGGTGCGTATTTTCAGCTACAATAAATGGCATCTCCTTGGTGAGTAACCACTGGTATGTTGATGCTTCTTATTGTGTGCTTTTTTGCTGTACAAACTGTGCAAGCATCCCATGGGATGGTGGAGACAGCTGCTTCTCACACTAAACCTCCCCCCCCTTTCCCAGTGGGAGTTTCTACTGAAATGTGTCCTTTGTGGGGCATTTCCTTAGGACACCTTCTCTGAGCCTAGAATGGGAGAAAGAGGTACTTAGTGCCCTTGCTTCCCTCCCAGGGCTGTAAGGGCATTCTGGGAAATAAGAGGAATCCCAGTTGGAACTTCTCACCACCATGTTGCATGTATAGTGAAAGTTAATTTTGAATGATGAGTTTTCCCTTAGGTGTACCCTTTTTTATGTCAATTCACATGATACTACTGTTTCCTGAAATGGTCTCTTTTATTTCTTTACCATTTCCTAGATGGGTCCCTTGGGGAAGGACATTTTACTGCTAAGAGGAATTAAACAGCAAAATCACCAGGAGGTAGCTCACAAGTGAGGAAGACATTAGGAACCGGGACATTGACATTTTGTATTGCCTCGTGTGTCATTTCTTTTCTTCCTTCTTTTTCTCTGCCTTCCATTATTTCTCTTTCTCCTTGCCTAATTTCCTTCAGTTGACCTCAGTAGTGGTAGTAATGTGGAAAGTTTGGTAGGGTCCGGTGAAGGGGAATGAGCTTTATTTCATTGGGCCTCTTAGATGAAAGTTATTGGACTAGATGCTTAATTGATTTATTTGCACTTGTGTTAATGCTGAGGGGGGCTTTAGTGGAACTACGCGGCACCCTTGTCTCCAGTCCCAGTGTCTTGCGCATGGTACGCATGTGGCCATCGTGTTGGTAAATAACTGACAGCAAGAACACATCCTAGGGAAAAATTATATACTTGGTCCCAGGAGTCTCCAGGACTTAACTGCTTGATGTTAGCAACCTCATCTAAAAGCAAGAACCTGGTTTCATTCCTCCACTCACCTAATGGACAGTGAAGAAGTCAGTCCTTCTACCCAATAAGATAAGGTACTGCATGTCCATGGGGAGGGAGAGCACGTGAAAACCCTGGTGAAGTCAGGGATCTCTGATGCATTACTGAACTCTGTGAACCCTTTCGGAGCCGTACTATCAGCACCCTAGCCATAGCCCTTTGGAGGCTACCTTCCCCCCTCTGCCGAGGATCACAAGGTCTTGTTATTTCTCGCCCTGAAGGTCTCCAGCTCTTGACTGTCCTCTATGAGTGTCACAAGATCCCCCCCCCCCAAATGTCGCAGTGCCCTTCCCCACCTACGGAGCAAAGTGCAGTTCTCCCAAGTGATGGTGGGGTTTGTGTTAGGTTTTGCTGTGTGCAGGGGAAAGCCTGTAATCATGATGCGTTGAAGGAGCCGGACATGGTCATCTCCAGCGCCTGGCTGCTGAGCACTCCCTTCCTTCCTACCTGCAATGCAGTTCTTAGAAAATACTTTAAAATTCATAGTTTTTAGCCTTGTTTTCTACACTGGGGGAGAGGTATGGGAAGGGGATATGTAGTTAGGTACGGTCATTCTTTTGAAAAAGAATTGACTATATTGTCATGTATTAATATTTTCAAGGTATGTATGTTTTTATAAAGATAGTTTACCAATAGTGCAAGCCCATTATAACTTATAGAACATACAGTATACAACAGATACACTTTATTATAAAGCTATAGTGATTAAAGTGGAATAGGCTGACACAAACAAAGATTGAACAGTGGAACAGTGCAGACACCCACACATGTACAGGAGCTGTGTGTGAAAGAGCTGTCGTGACACATCGGCGCGAGGAGAACAGACCAGCCAGTGAATGGCATTGGGCATTGGTCGCCGGTGGAGCCAAATACAGTTAGATCTTTCCTTCACATCAGACAGGAGATAAATCTCATTGAAAGATCTGACAGTAGAAAAATAAAACTTAAAACCGATGGAAATCTTACAAAATGGCTTTAGGGTCAGGATGAGTTTTTTAAACACGACACACAAAAGCATGAACCATAAAGGAAAAAGCCGAAAATGCTGATGGCCTCAAAATAAAAATCTTAGCTGGGACAGGGGCTGTCACAGGTTATGTCAGTGTGCATAACCAGAATATTCATTTACAGACTATATAAAGAACTGCCACAAATCAGCAGGAAAAAGGCCAAATAATGCACTAGTGAAATAAGCAAAGGTCATGAAGCACTTCTAACAAGAAGAAACCTATGTAATTAATATGTGATAAATGCCCACCCCCACTTGTAATCAGGAGAATGCAAATTAAAACAACAATGAGGTATCAGCAGAAAGGCAACAGTCATTAATTTTAACTGCCATACGTGGTGTTGAAAGTGTGGGAAAGTAAGGACATGCTGGTGGGAGTATAAATTAGCATGGCCGCTTTGGAGAGCAGTTTCCAGTATCGGATAAAGTTAAAGATGTGCATATCATATCACTAGGATCTGCCCTAGAAAAAAATTTCATAAATATATGTGAATATATTTATCAATCTGTATGTTCCTCAAAAGGACAAATGTATTAGGGTGTACATTGCAACTTTGTGATAATAAGGAAAAAAACAATTACCCACCCCAGTGTCTTTCAGTAGCTAATGTGATACAGTTTTCAGTGGAATACGTGCATCAGCCAGGTCTGCATTTATTAACGTAGATGAATCTTGAAAACAAAGTTACAGGATAATTTAGATATGAATATAAAAAGAATTGAAATTTAGGACACCATACCTTTTTAAGAAATGCAAACATTACTGTGTATTGGTATATGTCTCACACACACACACAACACAGAGAATTAATTACGGAAACACGAAGTGAAGACACCGCAGACACGTGATAGTGGTTACCTTTGAGGGGGGGGGTGTGGGGGCGGGTACATGGGAAACTTGAACTCTATCTAACATTTTCTTTTAAAAACATGTAAAAATATTAAAATTAGAAGGCTATCTTATGTGAGAAGAAATCTGAGTATTACATTTTAAAGAGAATTAAACTGGAATAGATAGAATAACTGATGGGTTAAATGTATATTGACTAATATTGTGAAATATGTAAGAAATATGCAACTGGATTACTTATCCTGGCATACATAGTCCTTGATAGTTTGGATGTGACAGAGACTCTGCAAGTAACTAGTAAAACTATTTTGTTTATAATAAAAAACAAAAATATAACAAAATATTAATATTAGTGTTAAATCTGAGTGACAGATTTAAATCTGAAGGAACATGAGTTCGGGTTGTACAAGAGGCAGATGTAAGCACAGGGCTTCATTTTGAAAATCCAGACACACCGTGGCCCGGATTCAGATCCCAGCTCTGCTGCGTGTTTTCCGGGAGACTTTGGCGGTTCCTTAACCTCCCTGTGGTTTAGCCTTCTCGCCCGTAAAATGGAGAAAACAGTGCATCTATTTTATAGGTTGACACGGAATTGAATTAATTTATAAAGAGCCCTCTGATCTATGGTAAGCATCCTTTAATATTCTGTATGCTTTTTGTATATTTTTAAATGCGAATACTTTCAAAATGTAGGTTGTGAAGCATAAAGAAAATTGCAGAATGATGGGGGCATTATGGCATTGTTATATTATTTCTGGATATAGAGGTATTTTTTGTAAGAAAGTAAAACTTCACTAACGTTTTCTAGTATACTTGTTAATGACAAAGAATTTGAGAATTAGTCATAAATTCCAATGCTGTAGCTTCCTTCCTTGTGGCTATGATGAGATGCTGTCTTGGGGAATTTTATTAAGTTCTTTTGCTGGAATAAATTTTAAAAAACCACAAAAACAAAATGTCCTCTAATAATCTGTCAAGCACTTTAATTTCCAGGATCAATACTGCCTGAATTCCATGAAGAAAGAGGTTGCTTCCTTTATTTTACTGGAAGGAAATGAGGCACAAAATAACTAGTTGAGTTGCTTGGAGTTACAATGGGCAGAAACTTGGGCTCCCCCTTGTTAACCGAGCGGGATGGGGTGAGGCGCTGCTCTGCACCGCGATCCCTACCTCTGCTTGTCTTGGAGTAGGAATAGCCTCAACTGCCGGTTGCTTCCCTTTCCCTTTCATTTTCAGGTCATGCCCATCACTTTTCCAAAGCTTAGGCTGCTAAAGTATCTCCCAGAGAGATCATTTGTTTTTTTCTAAGAATGGTTTTTAAAAGGACCCAGAGTTGAATACAAGGATTCATTGTACCGGGAGTGGGGAGACATGTCTCGGTCTCTTTTTCTGCTGGGCATCTGGACACATCACTTGCCCTTCAACTTATTAAACATTTTTTTCAGGATTGACCACTTGACAGGGCTAGTGAAAACACAAAGGTGAATGTCGAATTTCCCACTCCTGGAATATCATTCTTTAGAGAAGGAGGCTGGCAAACCAACAACTCCACTTGCAAGTATATATATAGAAACGGGTATATAAAATACAGTGACACACAGGTGAGGAGCA
Source organism: Sturnira hondurensis (assembly GCF_014824575.4). Classification (NCBI taxonomy): domain Eukaryota; kingdom Metazoa; phylum Chordata; class Mammalia; order Chiroptera; family Phyllostomidae; genus Sturnira; species Sturnira hondurensis. The sequence continues at coordinate 19,852,856 of NW_028095197.1, forward strand.
GTTGACTCAGCCTTATGGGACACAGGGAATGGCATTTGAGGTGGGCGGAACAAGATGAGCAAAAGCCTTAGGGCATGGACACAGGCAGACGACTTAGGGAGGCAAGGATTTCAAAGGAGTCAGGAGAGGGGCTGCTGGCAAGGCGGGCTGGAGCCTTTTGGGAAAGGATGCGCAAGGGAGGTGACAGGTGCCCTGCGAGGGGAGCAGAGGGACACAGTTCATTATCTTAGACGATCACACCGGTTGCAGTGGGAAAGTAGAGAGTGAGACACAAGAGCCGTTGTACAGGGTATTACAGTCACCCAGGTGGGAGGTGGCAGTATAAGTACTCAATGGGGCGACCATAAAGGTCCCGGAGAGGAGGAGACAGGTTGAGGTTTTCAGGAGTTAGAAGGTGCCTTGATGACCTCTGAGTGTTTGGCCTCTTGGGACCTCTCTTGTCTCCTGATATTTTCTGTCAAAAGGCACAGCACAGTTTCAGGCAACACCCAAAGGTCTTCAGAACACAGAGATCTACAAGGAAGTCACAACTCTGTGTAGGATGAAACAGTGTTAAGAGTGCTGACACACGCTGTGACCATTCATTCAGCCATCCACTCGTTCGACAAACATCTGTTGGAAGACTACAAGTTGGCTCTCTGAGTACAGCAGCAGGCAGGGCAGAAGCGTGGTTCCTGTCCTCATACCGCCCACAATCGAACCAGATGGACAGCCTAACACTTCTTCTCTCAAAGCATCTCCAATTAAAGGAAAAAAAAAAAAACGGAACCAAGATGCTGTTCAGCTGTGAGTGACTTTGTAAGACTAAATTGATTGCCTTTAGATAATACAGTTCCAAGATGATGTATGACTAAAAGTGGTTAAATGAATCATTAAGCCAGTATGATAAATGAAAGTCAGGTCTGTCTTCGCTGGGGATTAAATGTGCAGAGGCTGCAGGCAACCCATTCCACATCATAATTTATTTGAAACAACTTTCTACTCAGCTAAAAATAACACAAGCCTAGTTATATTACAGTTATAATATTGCTTGTTTTTGCAAACAACTAATGACCTATCTTTAAGAATTAAAAATATACTAGAAAGAAGGAAGGAGCTCCTACCCTTTGCAACAGCATGGTTGGAACTGGAAAGCATTATGCCAAGTGAAATAAGCCAGGTGGTAAAAGACAAATACCATATTGTATCAGCTTTAACAGGAACCTAAACAACAGAACAAACAAGCAAAGAAAATGTAACCAAAGACACTGAAATAGAGAACAGGCTGGCAGGGACCAGAGGGGAGAGGGGAGGGAATTTCAGGGGGATAAAGGGAAGGATTTACAGGAACTAGTATAAAGGACACATGGACAACAACTAAGGGGGGTGGAAATGGAAGAGAGGTGGGGAGCACTGGGTGGGGGGGGGTGGGCTGGGATGGGGGTAAAAGACAGAAAATTGTACTTGAACAACAATTAAATTTAAAAAGAATTAAAAATATAATTGTTCATTTTCTGAATGGCTTTTCCTCCAGTGCTTGCACATCCTATCTTAATATCATTTGTTTTATATTTCACAAGAAAGTCTTCCCAATTAACTGTTTATTTCTTTAAAATAAAGGCATTTTTCTTTTATACCAATGAAGTAAAAACTATTATTTATATATTAAATATATATTATTTATATATATAGAAATTCACCTAACTACAATTGAGACTTCCAAATATAAAAAATGTACCTAAACACAGCAGGCTAACTATTAGCTATAAACCGCAGAAGGTAATTTTCTTTCAATAAATATAGATTGACTGAGACTACTAGGAAGCCAGGAAACAGGTCAGAACTGAAGAGGCATTGACATTGATTTTCTAGCCTGGGGATTCACTCCTTGTGGTATGAAAAGATGAAGTAGTATGCAGTCAGAGTAGACAAGTTGGTGTCAAAGCATTAGTTTCAGCCTCAGTGTTTCGTCATCCCTGTGTGTCTTCTCTCCTCACTGACGAGCTGTCCCGCTGTCTCGGGTCCCCGCAGGAGGCATGGCAGAGTGCAGGTGACCCACTGTGTTTTGGGCCCAGCGATAACTTCTCTTTCAGTCTTGATCTCACTTATGTAACTTGTGGCTTGTAGTCCCAAGAGGGTAATTAGACCCAGAAGCAGTATTTATGTAACAGGGCAAAAATGCTAAACTATGCTTCTATGACTACAGGATTAAGCTTTATTTTAGGTGAGAACAGTGATGCCTTAAAACTACAGAATTGCTTTCTGAAACAAAAACAATGATATTTATTGCCTTTTTCATTGTTTTTTTTTTTATTTTTCCATGGTAATACGTGTATGTGGCAATAAAATAATATTGCTTAACAGTAATGGTCTCACCCCAATCTCATCACCACATAATCCCAACTCTTCCAAGGAAACTTCTTTTGAGCCTTTCTGTTCACTTCTTCCACAGTTCCAACCAAATTGTTTATACTTCTGTTCCTGGATTTGTTTTCTCAATTTATCAATTTCAGAAATAGCTATAGAGTCCTTGTACATGATGAAGATTTAACTCATTTTTAGTACCCTTCTAATATTTGATTGTTACGCTATTAAATACCCAAGTAACAAATAGAAAAATTAAAAATGATGGAAGCGGAAATAAATACGCTTTTTTTAACCTCAGGTTTTAGATATTGGTGCTCCTATCTTGCCTTCCACTGGCCTCCCCTCCTTACCATCTTCTTCACAAGGTTGCCCGTATTTTCATGCTCTTTTGTGGCCATAACTGTCTTTTCTGCTTTATCCTTAGATTGACTCTGAATGTTCACAATCAAAAACACCATTTGTATTATTATTTTTAAAAAATATTTTATTTATTTATTTTTAGAGAGAGGGGACAGGAAGGAGAAAGAATAGGAGAGAAACATCAATGTGTGGTTGCCTCTCATGGGTCCCCCACTGGGAACCTGGCCCGCAACCCAGGCATGCGCCCTGGCTGGGAATCGAACCAGTGACCCTTTGCTTCACAGGTCCGTGCTCAATCCACTGAACTACACCATTTAGGGCCCATTTGTATTATTTTTTGACAGTGTAAATATTATTGATAGCTTTTCTTTTCACCCTGATGAATTTCATGTCCTCTGGGGCACTGAAAACAGAATGTTCCTAACAGTGGTGGGGTAAATGGCATGGTCCATGCACTAGAGCGATTTCGGGTACAGAGAGTAAGTCCTCAAAGTGTGTCTGTCCCAGCATCATCATTGTTACTACTGTATTTCACTGCATCCTAAATGCCACTGATGGTAAGATGTACCATTGTTTCATGTTTCACAAAGAAAGAAAAATACCCAGGAATTTTGAGACAACTTTCAGGGCGGTTAAAATGTGAAGAAGTGTACTGTACCATCAACGGAACATGGTACTGTTTCGTTTTTAGTGTTTTGCGTGTTTTCCTAAAATTTTTGGTAGCATTTCTTGACAGAATAGCAGTGTGCCCTTATGTGTATGTGCCTCCCCACCCCCACTAGCATTTTGGGTCTTAAGTCTTTCTGCTTTAATTTGGACTAATTGATTGCAAGTAAGCCTGGGGTAATCCCCCCCCCAATTCTGAGGCTTCCTCTGGATTATATCAGTTGTTCCCTAGATTTTATATATTCTTCTTTTTTTCCTAATTTTTGCTGGAGTCCATCAAATAATTTCCCAAGAATGGGTATGTGGAGAACTTTGAATCTTTAAATTGCTGAAAATTCTTATATTCTCTAATATTATTTTTTTGAGTTTTCCTGTAGTATTTGTTCCTTTTTAAGGATTGTATGTATTCATAATCTCTCAAATGTCTGAAAACTTTAATTAGAAGTTTTCTAAAAAGTTATATCCTTGAATTATCTTTCCCTTTGCTTTTCCTGCTTTTTTCTTTGTCCTTCTCTTTAAAGTTGCCGGTTTTCTCTTGATGCGTAGACTAACTATTTGCTCACATTTAAGGATACAGGACAGGGATCCAGCATTGTTTTCTTCTGCATCTTTATACAGTGGTAATTAATTGCTGCTAAATTATTATTCTGTGTCATGGAAAGCAGCCATCTTACTAAGGAGAAGACTTTGTTTTCCTGTGTGCCTATACTTATAAATGAATAACAGAAAGCTAATATATGAAGAAAAATAATTTTTATTTTATCAGGAACTTTTCAAAAATATGGTTTGTTATTATCCACAAAAGTTAATATCCTCCTATTCATTAGGTTACTTACTTAGTGGATGGAATTTAATCAGTATTAACAGCCTAACTCAGAAAAGGAGGTAATTTCTAAAGTTTTGTGCATTTTGTGCATATTTATGTTACCTGTTTTCCTTTGCTTTATGTGCCATACATCTTCTGTTTCAAGTTAATAATTCCATTTTGTTTTTGACTATATTATACAGTTTCAGAAAAGATGCTTCACATGTTGGTCATCCTCACTAATTAAGATATGCACTTGTGTAAATCAGATGTAAATTTAAAGAGGAAATGGTTTCTAATCAGAAGTTTGTCAATGAATGTAACTTCTGTTGCCGTATAGCACTTCATCTCTTACGTTCATCAGGTGCTACCTCGCGTATTGTGTTTGCGTTGCTTCTCAGTCGCTGAAGCCTTAGAGTTTTGGCACACTCATGAACAGTGCTTCTCAGACGCTCAGTTTTGACTGACGCACTGATGAACTATTGACAGGTGGTGACGATTATTTTACTTCCAAACTCCTCTTCAGTAGGCAGGGTCATATGCTGTTAGCTTTCTTTGATGACGGTATGCCAAATAGCAGTAAAAATAGTCAATGCTTGTAGAGTGCTTGTTATCTTCCTTAATTACCTATGGAACTCAGTTCCCACTACTCTGTGAAGTTAGGACTACAATTAACTCCATTTTACAGACGAAGAAACTGAAGGTGAAGTGGTCGAACCTGTCAGAGATCACACAGGAAGAGTGTGGGCGAGCCGGGGTTCTGATCGAGGGAGTGTGACTCCCGAGTCCGTGCCCTTAACCACTAGGCTCACTTGCCATGGTGACGCTCTTAACGTGATTCAGCATCCTCCTTCCTAGCACTTAAAGGTCCTCTTCTGGACCTGGACCAACTTTCAGTTTTCTTTATTTCTCAGGAATCCTCATCGCCAAAACTTACAGTTTTTACTCTTCCTTTCCTGCTTTTATTGTCTAGTTTTCTCTCTCAGGAGGGGACAGAAGTGTTCAGCTATCGAGGAGACATTTACGGATGTGCCTAAAACAATGCCTGTCATGTGGAAGTACCGAATATATTCCTGTTGAATGTTGAAGCAACTGTGCAAATAGGAAACTTTGTAGAAAGAAAAAATAACTTTTCATTTCCTCTGTTTTCTTCTGGGAAAACTCAGGCTACTTGCTGTGTGAAGAACAGTTTGAATGGGGGCAGAAGTAGACATAGGGAATTCTCAGTAGCTAAGGGAAGAATTTCTGCATCCCCAATACATCATGAATCCGATAGCAAATTCTTATTCAAGTCTTAAAATCTGTAATAGTAGATGATCAAAAGATCATCTTATCCAGGCACTGTGTATTAATAGTACTTTTGCTCTTGAACATCAGAGAAAGCACATTTGCAAAGAAAGATAAAATAAATCACAAAAGAGAACTGAAGTGTATAGTTAAGATGGAATAGACTAGATTCTTGGTAATTAAAGAGTAATATTTTAAACTAAAATTAAAGTCAGCTCTCCACCAAAATGGCTGTCTACGGGTGATAGCTTTTTAGGCAGTTTTGCTTTCTGCTTTATACCTTTATTGGGGGAAAATTTTATATTAAATATGTATTTTTATGATAAAACAAAATTATTTTTATTAGAGGAAATCTACATGAAATAATCTTTTCCTCTTGTGACTAGTTACCCTACAGCCATCTGTTTTTTTAAAACTTCAGTCATTTCTAAATTAGGAGATATTTATGCAAAGCATTTTTAAGGGTATGCAAACTCACCGAGGTAAAATGTAGTCATTGCTGGATTCCTGATCTGTGCAAGGACTAGTTTTTACTTTGGACAGTGATTTACTATTCAATAAAATCTCACTGAAGAGGCAGATGTTGAAAACAAGGAGAGAACCCTTGTAGGACGGTGAAATAAGGCCCGTGAAACTGAATCCGGCACAAGTAACGCCCCTGTTTTATTACAAAATCATAAGCATGTAATTCTGTAACATAACAATACCACACTCAAGCACACCATATGGCATGTTAGGTGAAATGTTCAAATTAAAACCATAAATTATTACACCCAGATTATTGCCCTGCCAACCACCCTCAGGCAGGCCTGCCTTGTGCTGGACCCTGCAGTAACGGCATCATCACGGAGTTAACTGGAAAAGAGAACCATGTGTGTGGAAAGCTTTGGCTTCATGACTGAAACTGGAAAATGTAAATATCCCATCTATAATGAATCCACGGATCTTAAACAGCTGTTTTAAGCAGAAAGGCAAGAATTTAAAAACAGGGTTCTTTTTGGAAATCGTATGTGATGTTTTGTATTTCAGAGTCTGATGGCAGCAGCTCACTGTGCATTTTATGTATTGCACCAGCAGGAGATACTTCAGACATATCACAAATATCAGAAGGTACTCTTGATTCAGTGTCTCTGGCTGTACAATAAAAAAGTGGGAAAGAAATTTCTATAGTCTCTAATAAGCAGTATATCAATGAGAAGTGTCAGATTTTGTGGGAAATTCCACAGCATGATTTATTGCATTAATTACAGGCATGTGGGTTTCATGCGGCTAAGCCTGAAAATGCAGCCACATTCTAAAGTTGATTTAAAATACAGTTTGGCCAAGATAAAAGTGCTGCTTATTGTGATTAATGGAGGACAGTATTTACTCTCATGTTCTATTCTTTCGCCTTTGGAATGCTTAATTTCTTTTCTGACTTGAAATTAAGTTTGAGATTTGAAAAGCTTCATCTCGTTTTTATTCATTCCTGTCATCTGGTCTCCTTTTTGGGTCTTATTAGTTGTCATTGAATGTTGCATCTCCTTTATGTGGGAAGCCTGTTTGAATACTGTCCTTCTAAGCAAATGCGGGCAGCTCCAAGCTGTCCCCGGGTGGCAGAACCAACTGGAAGGCTTGTTAAGCCCCACCTGGGATGCTACGGCTCTTTTTTTGAGGGGGGAAGGGAACCATTGAGGAGAAACCCTCATTTCCTTAGTTTAACTTCAAGAAAGCAGCGTTCTTAGAAGAGAATTGCATGATTTTACCCATTAGTACTGTACTGAGTTTGCACAGTCATGTAATGTCTCTCTTAGTGACACAATAAGCTTGTCCAATCACAGGATTCTAGGTCAGGGGAATGGAAGGGCTCCTAACAGCTGTTTTAGATACAGCTATTACCTCCAGTTGTTTACACATCTGTGACAAGATATGCCTAACATTGGTGACCTTTATAGAGCTAGCGTGGAAAAACAGCAGATAGTTGCTACAAATGAAAGCATCAGTGGAGGAGGAACGCAGTCGAAGTAGACTTTGCGTTTGTGGGTTCAGACACATTTCTAAGCAGTGATACATTTAAAGAGTAGAACTAGATGATTTGTGTGCCCAAGGCTAAGTGTTTTGCTTTCCTATTTTATTTAATACTCGTACAACTTGTGTGAGATAAGTACAATTACTATTTTGCACACCCATTTTGCAATTGAAGAAACAGGCTTAAGTTTGAAAAAAATACTCATACAGAAACACATTGTTGCTTAAGTGATTTGAAGGTTGGGATTTGAACTGCATTCTTACTGGCAAAGATGGAGCCATTAACCATTTGCTACACTACTTATGTCAAAGACCCTGAAAGGGACCAAGTGAGATGAGATTTGAAAAATTGTTTTCGGCAGTTAGGGATACAGTGTTGAATTGAGTAGTTCTAGAAAAGTTACAAAACAAAAAGTATGAATCCAGTACGTCTCAGAGGGTAATAACTCTTTAACTCATTGATTATTTTGTCGAATGATACCAGTTAGTCCAGTATGAATTTTTATAGTATTTTTCACTGAAGCAGAACTCACTTAAACACTTATTATTTATCTCTATATGAAGCAACTGTTCTGCTAGGAGAAAGAATTTTTCAGATCAGAAAATCTGCTGTCCCTTCAGGATGGCAAGTGCTGTAACTGAGGCTGAGCTTGCGCCGAGGCTTGTTTGAAGGAGTCATTTTCTAGGTGTTCCGGAGGAAGGGAGAGATGAAACACTGTTTCTTACGTCATGGCCTGTTGGACCACACCTATATTGGAATCATCTGCGAACTTGTTAAAAATGCAGACTCCTGCACCCGACTGGCCATAAATTAATAATTCCTTGTTGTGAGGATCTGTGAGGTCAGTGCCTTGTCTCTTCACACATGTAATATCTTACCTCACCATCCAACACACACAGCTCCTAGACCTGATTCAAACTCATAGATAAACAGTAAATATGCATGAAGAAAAATGTGACTTTTTGCCTGTGCTTTGGTTTGTCATACTGGTGTTTTTTTGTGCTGTATTTTATTTCAAAAGTTTTATTAAGGAGAAATTTTTCTAGGTATTATAGTCTCGCATAACATACGACAAGGAGAAATGAGCAGATGACAATGTTTAAGTGATTTCTGCTTCAGTGAAAAACACTATCAAGAATCACACTGGACTAACTGGTACTATTCTGAATTTTATGCTCCTGAACGTTTATGTAAGATACGCGTCCTTTGCCCAGTATTGGAAAAGATTAACCGAGCCTAAAAATAATTTGCTGGTCTGATAGCAGTAATAGCACACAAGTCTGGCTTCAATCGATAATGTTAACAATCCTGGAAAATAACCTGTTTTAAAGTTCTAGGAGAACGCATCAGGGATGCAAGGACTTGGGTGCTCAAAGGAGCAAAAAGATACTGAGTCAGTTGCAGGGGCCTGGAACTATTGCTGTATTCAAAAATGAAACACCAATGTGGGCAAATATGAATGTTTAAACCCAGACAAACAAATTGAAGTTGGCCTGTTTCCTAAGATGACCAACTAGGGAATATTTTTTTAAAGATTTTATTTATTTATCTTTAGAGAGGAAGGGAAGGAGAGGAGAGAAATATCAATGTATGGTTGCCTCTCGTGAGTCCCCTGCTGGGAACAGGCCTGCAACCCAGGCATGTGCCCTGACTGGGAATCGAACCGCGATCCTTTGGTTCGCAGGCCCACACTCAATCCACTGAGCTACACCACCCAGGGCGGGAATATTTTTTTTAATGGCAAGATTATTTTCCTTGAACCTAGAAAGAGTTATAAGAAAGCTTCTTTCAAATGGATACATGTATGGATGAAGTAAGAGTAAGATAAAGATACAGTCTAGTAGCACTTTTTATGATGGCTGGCATGTCCTTACTTAATAAGGAATTAGCCCTGGGAAAAGACTCCAGTGGCCTCGTGAGTTACTTCCTTCCACAGCTGACTGCCCAAAAAGCCTTAACGAAGGATAGGGCGGCTGAGATTCTGATTGTGAGTCCCCAAATTTAATTTTATGGCACTTACTTTTGTTTTCGTCTTTTCTAAATGGGCTAAAGTGAATTATGCGACCTCCCTCACAGAGTTGTCTCAGTAACTCCTTTCCCCCTTTTGTGTTAATTCAGCCTCCACACTTGTAATGAATGCTCCATTCTCCGGTGCTTTTCCAGACCCTGGGAATAAAGCAGTGAGGTCCTGGCCTGTGCAGTGCTCGTGGCCCACTGGGGAGAGACATATGCTAAGCAAGTTATGAAGTAAATATGTAGCATGTCAGATGCTGATATGGAACAAAGTAACACAGAGATAGAAAATTGGGGTAGTTATTTAGTTTTTCAAAAGCAATGCCTTCAAATGTTCGGCATTTGGAGTCTCTTTGCTTTTAGAATATTCAGTCTCTTCTCTTTGGAATATTCTAATTATAATGTAATTATAAAAATTACATTTCTATAATTATTATATACAACCCTCCATGTGTGGGCATCCTCCTGGTCTAGCTCTATCCCCCACTCCAACCCTTCTCACACCTCCAAACCAGGGCCAGTGTGTGGTAGTCCTGAACACAAGCCTGTTCCTTTCCATCTCTTTGCCTCACTCACCAGTTTCTTCCTGGAGTGCCCTGCCCTCCTGTTCTGATTGACCAAGTGGTACCCACCCTTTCATTCCTCACCCAGGTCTCTGTGTCCCCAGGGGACAGATCTCCAGCGCTATTCAAGTTCTGTTTGGCTTCTCTCTTTTTTTTCCCTGAATTCCTTTAGGACCTAGAGCCCCAAACTCAATTCCTAATTACACAGCTGTGTTTGGTCTTTTTAATTAGTTTTATGTGTAATAGCCATCTCTTCTAGCTACGATAGAATCTATATAACCATCAGGGACTTCCCTCTGACCGCACTCCATCGGTCGTCTTGAAGTGCTAGGGGGCACAGTAGGTACTCACGGACGTGGATTAAATATTAATTCCAGCCGTAGCCTCATGAATATAAATCTGCTCACCAGTTTTCTTTATACTTTCACGTTTCCAAATTTAAAAACATGTTTATTTAATAATAAGCCCATGGATTTATACTGATTTACAAGAATTTGAACATCATTGGTTTTCGCTATCACTTAAAGGACAAAATACTCTTCTTAAATGCACATAACTAATAAAGAAGTTAAACATCAAGAAATGTATTACTTCAGTAAAATTATAAAAGGGATGTCATAGCTGAGTTGTTTTTTTGTTGTTGTTGTTACATTGAGGGCTATAACAATAGAAGCAAATACATCTGAGTTTAAATCTAACATAAAATCTCAATCAGTGGGAACACAAGATACTGCTCTAATTTTGTGTTTCTCCATTCTAACTCCTAACGAGGGAGGTAATAATTGGGTTAATGGGCCATGAACACTGTGTAAATAAGCAGAGAAAAGCGGTCTGTAGGAACTTCACGTAGGGTCTGAGTAAGAGTTCCTGAGCCAGAGTCCAGGCTCCTTGGGCAGCGTCCCCTCAGGTCGCAGATCTCTTGGAAATCAGTAACCTAACCTTTCTAATTTTTTTGGCTCCATTTGTTGCAGACCCATTTCACTGTACATGTTTCCCCTGCTGTCAGAAAGTAGCGCATTCCTATGAAACTTTCCATAAGCTGAAATGACATACAGCGAAGAAGCAATTATCATTGACTTACAATGTCCCTGTTTCATGATTGAAACGCTTAATTTACATATAGTTTTACGCTCACCATTTCACCTGTACAAGCTCTCTTGGCTTTTCTGATACCTTAAGATCCAGCTAAAGGATTTGCAGAATAAATCAAGGTACAGCACAGGTGCTCACAGAGCCAGTTCAGAGCTGTGGCAGCTTGATGCTGCGATCCTGGTTCCCAGGAAAGGAGGTTGGCTGGACTACTCAGGCTGCTCCGAGTTGGCTCTCATTCTGTAAGCGCTCACTGCAAAAGCAACACTGAATGCTATTTTTACAACAGTGAAAATCCTTTTTGGATTTCTTCCTGTTAGCAGAAACAGATAACATTAATGTAGGTCTTTTCCAAAAGTGAAGTGGCATAATGTGACTTTTGAAAAGTGGGGTGGGATACCTATACTGGGTTTCATGGGATGGCTGCTTCTTTTGAAAAGCTTAGAGTAAATTTAAGTAATAAATACTAGGGCTCTTGTGGATGGACAGCAAGAAATAAGTGACCATTCGTTCAAAGAACTGAGGTCACTCATAACCTCTTCTTTACAGTATACTAACTAATGTTTAATTACAGGCTCAAACTCTTTTACTCACATATTCTTTAAAAAAACTTTGAAAAACTCATTTTTAAATTGACATCCTAACATTTTTCAGTGTTAGTTTCAGTCTGTGTATTTTTGTTAAAAGGTAGAAAATATTGAATATTATATAAAGATGAGGAATTCACCATACTAGAATTACCATTTTATGATTTGTTAATAGTTAAGCATCTTTTAAAAAATATTTTGTTGTTGTTCAAGTACAGTTGTCTGCATTTACCTCCCCCACCTGCCCCACCCCAGCCATCTCCACCTCCCTCCCCTGATTCCACCCCCCCCACCCCACCTCCCTCCCCTGATTCCACCCCCCTCCCCGGTTTTGTCCGTGTGTCCTTTATAGTTCCTGAAAACCCTTTCCCCCCATGGAGTGGAACCTAATCAACAAAACAAGCAAGCAAAATATAACCAGAGACATTGAAAATAATGGGGGTTAAGCATCTTATAAACAGAAGCATACTACCTCTGAAAGAATTGAATAAAATTTTAACATTTTGGAAGTCCTAAAAGTATTCCACTTTCAGTTAAAAGAATCGACCTCCCTAACCTATAACCCTTTGAAAGTCCTGAATTCAGAACACTGCGATTCAGGCCCAGTTACCTTGTTTCTCATGGCAAATTTCACCTACATTAGAACACATATAAGACAGAGGATAAAGAACCATGATGGATTTTGATTATAACCAATTCATAAATTTTGCTGGCTTCTTAAAGTCTTTTAAACCCTAGAGTATGTGCCATGGTAGATTTGAGATGCAAACATGTACAAAGTCAATCTTCACTTCAGACAAATAAGTTTTAGAAAAGGTTCCATGGGAAAGTTGAGGAACTGGGAATTCTTCCCCTCAAGTTGTCTGTGAATGTTTATTTCTTAGAAAGTCTTTGTTTGAAGTTTGGAGACTGCTGTGATAGGCATTTGACCAAGTAGCCAAGATAAACAGATGTGCTGGTCCCTTTGGCTTTACATGTAAACCGTAAAGGAAGCCAGCTTGGTAAAGGTTTCTCGTAACCTCTGGCGTCATCTTTTTGATGGAACGAGAGACATTTTTATACAGATCTCTATTGTAATATAAACTATTGTACTATAAACTATCTCAAATGGAAGAAACTAGTGTGACTGAAAGTTAAGTCTAATGAAGCATAAAATGTACTTTTCTAAATTGGAATTTTGGAATTATGAACTCAAAAATGTGCTTATAAAATAATTTGCTAGTTTAGTGAATTTTAATTCATTTCATTTTATAAAGTTATGAGGATTTTGGCAATTATACCTTAGGACTGTCATTTTAAAATAGCATCATTTATAAATGTGTACAGTAATACAAAAAGTACTGTGTTTTGTAAATAAAATCCAGTTTATTAGAAAATTTATTTTTACTGTTATGTGCCATTATTGCAAAGACTTCTACTGAGCATCTTTATAAATTAAAGTTTTTCTAAATAGATAGTTACAATAAACGGGATATTTTATGTTATACTGTAGAATCAGAAATCGCATGTTTATGTTGTAAAAACAACCTCAGTGTTTGCCTCTCAACAATCAAATGGATAGCCTGGTTTTCTATTGTGTGACTTCATTTTTAGGATTTCTCTTTTGAGTTCCATACATACCATGTCTGGTATACTAGTGGTGATTTTGACAAAATGTTTTCATTATTAATGTAAAATTCCCAAATTTAAATTGTATATTACTGAAAGAAAACCATTTAAATGATCGCGAAGCTCCATCATTGTTTAAAAAACTGAGTAAAATACGGTGGGGTTTTCTTCGTTAGACATAAGCCCTAGGACTTTGTTTCGACGTGTCCTTCTGAGCCTCAGCCTGGCTTTGCAGGTGCTAAAGTGCCGTTTCCTTGGCCTGCCGCCCAGGACTCTGATTTTGACTGAGCAGCCCGCGCGCCTCTGAAGCACCTGCGTGTGAGAGCCTCTGCGCCACAGCAGCATTGCTTGGTCATGGGCGATCCGTAATGCAAAGTATATGTTCGTAATAGACAATTTATCCGACAGACAGACCCCGCCTCTTTCTTACAGCTTGATTATAATAGCTTGATTTAAATGCCATTGTCCTGTCTTTCTAGCTGTGAAGTTTTATTTATCCTCATTACTTTACAAAATGCAAACTATTTTTATCACTTATTACAAACTACCCTGCAATTATATACAGAATATTTGTAAACGCTGTTTACCCAAATCACTGTAGAATTAGCGAATTAACTGCTATAAGTGATCTGTTTAGTAATTTTTAAGTCGAGATCTCTAGGGATGTGCTAAATAAGTTCACATATTTTAGTTTAATTCAATAAAATGGAACCGGTACAACCTCTGGTTTCACAAATGAAGTGATTCACAACGAACGTGTCTGTTGTAGTAATGGGGTCCTTGCACACTGCCGTGGGATACCTAGCACATTTCTGTCTCCCATTTTTCCTAAAATGAAGGTGACCTTTAATCTCTTTCCACAAACCTTCATGCACTAAACTACATGCCAATGACATGAGATGCTCATTCTGACTGCAGTGGGCCTTACTCTTGCCTAGTACATCATTTGTGAATACAGTAGTTGCCTATTACAATGCAGCAGGTATGTAAATAACATTTATCAGTGATCTCTGTAAGACTGATTCCTCCTTTCCCTTTTCATTATAAGAGGAAACTTTATTTCAGAGTAGAAAGTGCATTGTCTGAACTCATCAACACCCTCTCTATCCCTCCCCTCCCCGATTTGTTGCAGACCAGGATGAAAGAGCAGCTGAGCTCAGCAGGGAGCAGAATGAGAAAACCATCCGGAGCACGCAGACTGCGCTCCGCAATTTCCGGGAGTTCCTCATCTCCAAGTATCCTTCGGAAACCAGAGAGATTTATGTCATCCCTTGTAAAGAGTTGGATGCCTACCTTGCCTCTTTCTTTGTGGATGCCAGGCAGAAGGATGGGTCCGAATACGAACCCAATAGCTTGGCCAATTACCAGTGTGGCCTGGAACGGTACCTCAAAGAACACAGGTACGGCTACAGTATCACCAGGGATAAGGAATTCAAGCGTTCTCAAGAGGCCCTGAAACAGAAGCAGATTGAACTCCGCTGCAAAGGAAAAGGAAATAAACCCCACAAGTCCATGAAGCTCACCTTTGCCGATGAGCTCATTCTGCGGAAAAGGGGGTTGCTAAGCCGCTATAACCCTGAGGGTCTGCTCAACCTCGTCTGGCTCAACAACACCAAAGCCTTTGGGCACTGCACAGGCTTCCATGGATCTACCTTGAAGTGGGGTGATATCCGTCTCCGGGTAACAGAAACGGGGTTGGAGTACTTAGAGTGGATGGGTCAAGACACCGGTGACCTGAATGCCAAAACCAAGAGAGGGGGGACAGATTCCCGTGTGTATGCCACCCAGCACGCCCCACAGACGTGCCCCGTACAGGACTATAAGGAGTATGCCCAGCGGCGGCCTCCTGCCATGCGCTACGAGGATGCCCCTTTCTACTTGTCCATCAAGCCAGTTGTGAACTTGGCGGCTCTGCACTGGTACAACTGCCAGGCTCTGGGCAAGAACAAGCTGGCCAAGATGGTGAAGACCATGTGTGAGAAGGGCAACATCCCCGGCAGGAAAACCAACTTCAGCGTGTATCAGAGCTGCAGCACCTTGTCCGAGGCCCAGAGCAACCAGCTGGTGCTTATCTGTAACAATCTGAGCCAGCAGGCCGCCCAGTCAGTGGCGGGGCACTCCAGCAGCGGCAACTTCATCGTCTCTGCCTCCTACGACTCTTCCTCAGATACTGCGTGACCAGGTGGCTCGAGCCTGACCCCCGTTGGGTTACTGTGTCCAGAGAAACTGTGATCGTACACTGCTTCTCGTGCCCTCTCCTCTGCCCTCAGTGTTAACTTTATAAAAATATAAATCGATAATATATTTTTCTTTTTACAAATAAGCCAACGGAGATAGTTTAGTATTACTAACATAGTATTTATAGGCTTCAAGCAAACGTACTTGTGGGTGAGTCAGTGTGATTACTGTTACAGACTTTTTCAAGACCGTAGTGATTCTCAGGCAACACAAAGTAGAGAAGGAATCTTGGTTTTTAAAAAACTGTCTAAAAGGAAACAGTCGTGCTAGATGCTGTGTCCTCAACTCCCGATTTTTCTTCCCACCGCAATGCTCATTCCTAGTCTACTTAATAAATGGCTTTATTTTTTTAATTTTTAAAATTCTCTATTAATCCGGAGGAGAGGACACTAACTTTACTGCTTACACAAAATTACATTCAGTCAGATCCAAAATATGAAAGTGTTGGCTGTAAGCTCGACTTCCAATTATTTATATACTCTCTCTCTCTCTCTCTTGTTTTTTTTACTTAATTAGAATTTTAGCTCCTGCACCTCAATTTTTGCAATATATAAAAATTTAGAGGCTTAGCTAACATTTTTTTTCGGGTGGGGGGACTAGAGGGAAGATATAAGGTACCATTTATTTTGGAACATAGTATGCGAAGACCATTTTTATGGCAAAACAGACTGTTACATCACTCCTTTTTACTATTGTGCTTGAACTTGGATAGAATTTTTTTGTTCCCCAAGAAATCAGTGTAAATGAAATTTGCTTATCAGATTTAAAAGAAATTTAAAACTACCAAAGCTTTGAAAATGTTCCCAAGCATTAGATTGTATATCAAGCATGAAGAGAAGGTAGGGAATGGGAAAGTCTTACTAAACATCTAGAAGAACTAGTTAAGACAACAGAAAAACTCTCTTCAAAGCTCAGATCCCTCTTCAGTTATTTATTTGTAAGCATTAAACCTCAGTATCTTTTCTCTAGGGTATTACTTGACTCTGTAGTTGAGATCAAAGAGAAATTGACACTCATTTTAGGTAATAGCATTTGTTACCAGACTTAGCTGGATTCAAAGCATTCTTGAAAATGTGCAAAGTTCCTTCTATAGTAAATGTAAATGCATTTATCTGCACCATCCTGCAATAATAATAATAATTTTGGTTAAACAGCTCCTTATGGTAGTTTTTCCAGGGTCTTTATTTTCAGGTCTTGAAGCCTGAATTATTAGTTAACATACCTCAAAAATAAAACGAATTTAGATATTAGGGCCACAATAAAGCGGAGCTAGGTTCCCATCCTGTATAATCATTAATGCATAAAATATCCAAATCTTAATTGCTGGGCATTCTGGGTATTCTGTTGGGGAGTATTTATTCTTCAAGGCAACCTCATAATTCAGTTAGCTAGGAAGGTAGGTGTTGTGTTATGTATTAATTTATTATACTACCAGGACAAATTGTTTTGCTTTGTTAAAGCATCGTATTAGTTGAACTTCCCAATGGCTAGGCAGCTGGGCAGCTCTTTCCAACACTAACTAATAAGCACATGAAGACCCCTTCCTCTGAGCTGTGACCTTTCCTTTGGCTTGGGAGTGGGGAATCTGTCGTGGCCTTTGTGTGGTGGAGTCAACTTCGTTTCATGACTTTTCTTTCATAGAGAGGCATCCACAAACAAGAGAAAAGGGCGAAAGATATCTTTTATTTTTTTGTATTAATAATGATGGTAGGCACCATTGTTGATCCAGTATGTGTTCCAGCACTGTGCTAAGTGACTTACATGCTTCAGTTATGTAAGAAATAGTTACTAATTGTATGAAAATTAGGAAGTACAGATAAGCATAAACAAGACAAAACATATACACATTAGCTAGCCAAAAATAACTGCTGTTGACACTTTGGTATCTTTCTTCAGACATTTCAATAATGTACCTATTTATTGCTATGTGCATTATCTTTAATCCTTTCAATAACTTTGAAAGGAAGGTAAATTATCTTCGTTGTATGTTGAGATTATAGCCAAGGAAATGGTACTGTCTCCAGAATTCTTCTGTTTACCTTTCTTAGTTCCAACTCGTAGCTTCCAGTGATTGGAGCCAGATGTGGGGGCACAGTGTCTTCCCAGACCTCTAGGGGTGCTGAGTTACCTGTCATGGTGGCACATCTGTCCCCCCTGGTCCTCTCATTCATTTTGAACCATGGGTCTCTTTCTCCTAGTTCTTTACAAAACGTCCTGCTCCCCATATTCGGTAACTGGTCTTCTGAGTGCATAGGACAGCAGACTGTAAAATAACTTTTTAAAAATAAGGATATTTTTACATAGGGTACCTCACATGTTTAAGAAAAGGCTCCTATAAAGAACACTTAAAATGTGATTGTGGGTCTTATTTTTGCATTGACATATTTTTAAAAAATTCTTGATATGCTTTAGATAGCAAAGTAGGTTTGTTACAAGGAAGAAGAGCAGTCAGTAAGCTCTGTTATTTCCTAGTGAAAAACAACTAGGAAATTTCTAATTTCCATCTGTGTTTATTGAGGTACTAAACTTAAAATCTCTTTTTATCCCTATTGCATCTTCATTTAGAAGAACACAAATGGAGAATGTGAATCATTAATTATTTATTTTTGCTTTGGTAACTGAAACCAAATAGGAACATCACGACAGATTTAGAAAGCTGTTTTTGGAGGAATGGCTTGGTAGACGTATAGCCAGATTAGTATCTGTTTGAGTTAAATTACAAAAAATTATCTGCAACTACCTCTAAATTTTGTGATCTTATGTAAACAATACTGAGGCTATACCACTGCCAGATGCCATTTTTATTGTTATTGCAACTTAAGAAAAATTACGTGCAGACTGTGACATGGGAGACACCCAAATGATGTGTGTGCTTCAGCAGCAATGCAGCTGTTTAGCAGTGTGCTGTCTTTCCAGACGATCCCATGGTTTGCGCAGAAACACCAAAACTGTATTTGCCACATTGACACTTTCAGGTCAGTGCATTGTCATGTAAGACAGTTTCCAGTGCCCCTCACGTGACTCTGGAAGTTTTGCACCATCTATAACAAAATGTCAAACCCATCCGTTTGTTTGGATGACATAGCTGCATAATTCAATCTTCTATATTCATGGAAGTGACTGGCTATTGAAAACCATAGACTCTAGTAGTTTTTTTAAAAAAGCAATGAAGAGATTAGCGATATTCAGGATATTAATCCAACAGACCTTATACATAAGATTCCATTTGTTTTGGTTAGTAGGACCGGTTTGAATATGATTCATAAATATATATCAGCTATTTTAAATGTATGTTACTTGATCATTGTTTTTCCCTATGTCAAATTTTCCCTGTGCTAATTCACTCTTCCCTATGGTTAAATCACCTACTGATCTACAAAGGAGTAATATGAGAAGTTTCCAGCATAGATCGAGTCTCTTTGGTTTTTTAGTTAGGTTGTTGTGGGCTGAAATCTTCATGGCGCTCATTTGGCTGTGTCCTGCGACGTAGCTTCCAGTGGCTCAATGAAATCACGTGACTTGGCTGAGAGGAAGTGTACGGCCGTCAGGGCAACAGCTGGAGGAGCATCTACTGTCTAGACTCAGTGAGGGTGCAAAGCTATATAAACAGTCCTTGCTCTCAAAAGAACTTAAAGAAGATGCTGTGATAGAAGTTCCGTTTCATTTTTGAGAGCCCAGCAAAACAAAAAAAACTCTGTGCCAGTACGGTTTTGCATAGTTTCCCAAACTCTGTACTCGTGCTATTTAGCCATTGGATATGTTGATTTCCCATAGAATACATAATGTTGATTTGAGTATTTTGTGGAGAATCTTCCACGGTCTGTTTTAAGACAATGGATAAGGCAAAGCTGTTTTCCACACCATCCATTTGTTCGCATAGGTGCACACACGCACAGGGAAGCACAGATGGTCTTCACTGACTGTCATTTATTGGGTTCATACAATGTACCATAGTGATAACTCCTTCTATAAGTTGTTTCTCTTAATTCTCACAATAGTCCTATGAGAGTAGGTGTCATTATTTCTCGTCTCTGAAATGTGGAAGTCCAGAGAAGTCGAATGTGTTGCCCACACTGTTGTTAATACTTAAGAGTATCAGGATCAGAAACTAGATCCTTTTCTCTCCTTTTCGGCTGTAGCTTCTTGTTCACAGAGTGACTTGCTGTGCTTTTGGAGACCCTCCGGGGTAGTAAGTTATCAATGAATTCCCGGTGTGATAAAACCCTCAGTATTCGTTCAGCGCCGAACGCAAGCAGTGCCATTGCTAGCACTGTGTGCTTGACATGGTTCGGGCTCCGTTACCGTAGCTTTGTGAGACGGGACGCTCAGGAGAGCGTGTTTGCCCTGGTCATTGGGAGAGAGCAAAAACTTGTGTCAGTCTTGAAAGAACCTTTTATCGTGAAAAGGGGTGTGTACATGCACCAGTAATTTTATCTTTAAAAGTGATTATTTGTTTTTAGCCCAAATAAACCAAAAACCCAGTTTCAAGAAAGTTCCTTATAATTCAGATGAGGAATAGGGAGCTTGTGGACAGAAGGAGTTTCTCTGAAGCCCAGAAGTGACATTGCCCTTCACCAGATGCTGAGGACGGGGGGACAGGCTACCAGGGAATCTGGTCTTACCAATAAATTTGGTGCTAGCAGATTAGCACTGTTTAGTAACATGTTTTGTTCTTGTTTTGTTTTTTAATCAATTAGGATTATATAACGACATTTTTTGGCATGATTCTCAGAGTTAGAGATCAACCGTGAAACCGTTGTTATGTTTTGGAGTTTGGCTATCTCCACTGCTTTGTGTATGAGACACCAACACTTCTGATTTTAACCAGCCTTTTTCGGACTGGTTTTCTTTGTCTACAGCAAGGATGTATTTTAGTTTTTATTTATTGAGCCACAATAAAGCTGTAATACTTAGCGTCTATAAATAAGAACTCCCTACCATATAATGAAGGAAATAAATTTCCAGGCTTAGGAGGAGAATCATGGGGCATGTTTGATCATTTATTGCAGTAGAATAATTTTAACGTGTTCATGAAAAAGTTGTTATAAATACTAAGGAATTTAACAAGTTCTCAATCGTTTTAATATATTTTTTAAACAGGCACGATATACCTGCTTATTCAGCGTATGGCGTGGTGCAAATAGTTGCAATACTTATTAAGAAACCTCATTGGCAAGGGCGTCCTCATTTGTCTTTTTTGGTTTTTTTCTTGATACATGGTATTCAAACATTGCTTCTCCCCTGTAAGATCCGGCTGAGATGATATGACTGGGTAGTTTTTTCCAAGGCAAAGTGATGAAACCAGGATGATCGTTAAGAGACCCTTGCCTGCCGTAGAACATACTGGGATAAAGAGATGCACTGCATGTGTCATCCTGTTGGCGTTTGGAGTATTTCTAACGATATAAAAACAGAAAAGAGGGATGATACTGGTAAACTGCCAACAATTCTGATTTCGCTTTTCTGAACAGAGAAAGGTAATCAAAATATCTTGCCATCCGTCCTATCTGTAAATTCACCAACTGGGTCTGCCAAAGCCGAGGGAAAGACCTGGTGTGATATTGAAGATTGCATTATTTTTTAAAAGATAGCATTTTAATGCATTTAAATTGAGGTTTTATGTAAACCATGACCTAGTTTCATTAGACTCAGAGTACTGATCAGATCAGCGTGCTAATAAGTTAATCAGAAAATTAGGCCAGAGTATTAGAAACATCTAAACTAACCCAGCCCTCCTCTTTTACGGAAGAGGGAAACAGGCCCGGAGACATTAGAGGAGTGAATGCCCAGGTGCACACACCTGGTGAGAATCGGAGCCAAGAGTAGAACCCAGGGGAACCCGGGCATCCTGAGTTCCAGTAACTGGAGTTTAGGGGAGAAAAACAATCATGTGTTTTCACTGAGCTGGAAGGGATATCCTTGTTTTCAAAATTACGAAGAATTTTCATCTTAATCAAGTTTCTGTTAGAAGTACATTCAAGCTGCCAGTTTTCAAATATGCTTTTTTATATGTATTTTCACTTTTCATTTTGTATTATTGTGTCTTGATTTTAGCAACTTCTTAGGAAAATTAATGGGGTAATAATCTCTAAATGTAATCATTTACCTTTTAATTTTAACAAACATCTCTTATCCTACCCCATTTATATTTAGTTCTTATTTATGGAGGGGAAACAAACTACAGTTTTCAGTAATAGAAATTCAATAATTAGCATAATCTATAATGATTATAAACTAAAGAGTAACTTCTTAAAAATTGCAGTATTCATTTGCATATCCAGCTATGTAGCATCTGTATCGTTGGTTCAGAATGCAGTCTGTGGTGCCCTCTTTTCGTCCATGAAAAGTTTTAAAGATCATCTTAAAGGTTTGGGGCAGATTCTTCAGTCAAAATGATCAAATTTCTATCAACATAATTAGAATGTTTCTGAAGTGAATTTATTCCAGAGATAGGAAAGGGAAAGAAAATGGGAGCCATGAAAGAGACCCACGCAGAGCAGGAAGATGTAGAAATACAAAATATTTGAAATGCTCCTACTAACCTGCTCACTCCCCTAACAGGGAATTCAAGCATAAATACAAAAAACATCCTACAGATTTTTATTTTACAATTTATATTTACTAAATCATAGTTGAAGGGAAAAGGAGAAATTCTAGGTTGTTAAAAAAGTACAGTGGAATTTTGCCTTTTGAATGCAATGTTGAATTTTGCTCAGACTTCTAATGTTCTTTATATTACACTGGAATTAATTAGACAGCATTTACCATTTTACATTCATTTCAAGGGCCTTTGAAAATGTTTGGCATAATATATTTATTTGTGGTTGGTAGAATTAGAAAGACATCAGCAATATGTAATCCTAACAGTAATGTGCATCCTGTCTGTATTAAGTGATTTTTATGCCTGTGTATGTTCTGTACTCCTTCTATTTTATAAATCAAATATCTTAGTATATTTCCACTAGAAATTAATTTATAATGATTATTTATACTGGATAGCAGGTCCATTTTAGTATGAATCCACTCAGATCAACTTTATCAAACTGAACTTTTATATCTACAGTCCATTATATTGCAACTTTTTAAATAGCATTTATAACAAAATAACTTTTGTTTTATAAAATATTTGTTACACAAAAAAAACCTTGCCAAAAACCATCACAATTTCTATGCATTGTGTAATATTCAGTGACGTCTTTGTTGAGATTTTGCATGTCCTAATAGGGTGCTCTTTCCTATGTGTGTAGTGGTGTTTATGTGGAATTGTTCATCATTGCTGCTACCACTTATTGTAGTTAAACTGAAAACCTGTGCTTATGGGGCTGTGCCCGTCGACATTTTATGTGTGACCTGTGAAAGTGTGTACGTAGTAGTTTGACATTTTGAGCCAGCACTTAGTGGCCTCGACAGGAGGAAATGTCGTGGTTGTCACGTGGTGCCAACCTCACCATCTTGCTTTGCGTGTAGAATTCCAGGTTAGCTCTTCCTTATCCCCGGCTCTTTGAGAGGGAATGTTTGCAAACAGAGAAAGCAAGAATTCTGACCTTTTTTAGCACCTCCCTACCCCAGGTTAAATCTGGTTCTTTCCCTGATGCTGGAGCACCTTACAGAGAAATGCAATAGAACGACAGTACAGCAGCAGAGTTTCCCTTGATCTGGGTATTTTGGGGTTGAACAATATAATAACACAGGACTACAAGGTGCGTACATTAGTTTTGTTGGTTACCATAACTTACTGTTTCAATTGCATTGAGTGAGAATATTTGGTTTTTAAATTTCATCTATAAGTGACCGTGGAAGTCTCAGTGTTCCCAAATATTAACTTCTGTATTCACCGTTTGTATGGACTTATTTAATATATTCTGTTGCCTCCCATCAGAATTTTTTATGCCCATTTGTCTTCACGTTGCCTCAGCAATTTCATACAAGCTCTGAAAAGAAAGAGAAACAATTTCAGTGGATTAATTCTATTATACTACTTGTTGAAAGTCAACATGGGGGAAATACCATTATACTTTTTTATACATTTATAGTCTTTTTTTTTTTACATTCATAGTCTTAAAATGGAAGAGAAAGTACTATAAAAATGTTAGGAAGTCTACTTCCTTAGTACCCTTTTTTACACCAACATGCCGGAATTCCTCCGTCAGCACAGTGTCTCCTTCTGTCTGGTTAGTGGGTTTGTAACTGTGAGACCCCTTTAATAAAGGGCTCATCTCCCGGACTGTACGGAGGCTCTTTGTGTGACTGTTAGGCACATGGCCATGAACACGAACACTGTTCGTGTTTGGAGACACTGCTGCTGAAGTTGCTGGTTTGACTCTGAGAATACAAAACATAGTTCTTTAAGGCCCCTGCTACTTCTTTGCGTAAAGGAAAAGAAAGGCAGATTTCAGCTGGGAGCCTTCTCTCCAGAATATGCTTTACACCTTTGCCTGTCCAGGGAGGTAGCAAAGGAATGAAAGGAAGTTCAGTTATGCATATTCTGAAGATGTTCTGCCCTTGGTCGGTGGCCTGCAGAGTAACACTGAAGTACTTCTTGATTCCTGCGTTGGGGGTTTTCAGGCAAGGCCTTTGTTCTTAGAATTCCTCTTATATTTTGGACACCAAAGATTATGGCAGTGTATCCTGATGGTTAACATTCACAGTTCCTGTTAGTTAGCGGTGGGCACATGTATTTGAATCCTTTTAGTTTTATTTACCCCCTTTGTGTCTTCTGTACATTTTATATGTCTGTCTTGAGACCTTTATGCCTATAAATGGGCTACTTTTGAATCAAGTAATACATATTTGTTAGTTTTCCAATTTATAGGGTTATGTTTCCACCGTGACTTGAAGCTTTTTCTCTCTGCTAACATTAGACATAGATTTGCCCCATGGTGAGCAATAACTTGTACCTTTTTCACTGTAATCTGAGAATGTAACTAATTCTATGGGCTGAAACCTGGTGAGAGAATGACTGGAAGTGTTTTGGATTCAACAGAATCATTGTATAACTCGTTTATTTGGTGGTTTAGTAGAATGAATGCTATATTCAATAAGGTCTTCCATCTTTCTTACAAATTTTAAGAATGATTTAAAAATTCCTTTTAGTCTACCACTTGGAAGTTCATTGAGAATACAAATCATACCAACTTAGTATAACATAATACCAGGCATCTGTTTGGAAATATAACCACACAATACCTAGTAAACTTTTGTGAACATTGAACTGTTCTTTGAAGATGCATTCACTTTGTCCCCTATTTGATATAGATCATTTTTTATGTATTTTCTGGCCACTAGGCTTTTAAGTGATATTACATGAAAAAAGCACATGTGTGCCTATTCACTCTCATATTTAAATTTTTTCTTCTTAAGCTGCTACATTTATAATTTGTGAAAGAGAGGAGGAAGGTGAATTAAAAATGGAGAGAAATTTCTGTTAATATGTTAAAATGTGTGACTGTGATACTCTTGGTTAATTAATATTCTGCCAGTTGATATTTGTAATATAATACAACCTTTTTGTTAATAAGTGTATATTCTCGGTTTCATTTTTACTTTTTGGCTCACTGATCTTTTCCTCTGAAATGTTTTCATCTTTATCAGCTCACTGTTTTTGCTTCATATTTGTCTGTGTACTTGTGCGCTAAATAAACTTCTAGTTTTGTGTCCCGGTGGCTTGTTCCTTGTGTGTGCAGTGTTTGCCTGCAGTGTAATGGTGTGATTTTCTACCGTGTTCAGTATTTGTTGGTACAGCCTAACCTTATGAAAATAAGAAATACAATCCAATAAAATCAGCTAATGTCTCTATAATGAGAGCATGTTTTAATCACAGTATTTTGTCTGTATTTGGGTATGATTAGCCTTCATTTAATAAATGGTTTTCTGCAATGCTGGCTGACTTTTGTAGCTGCAACAGTTTAAAAACAACTTAAACCATGTCATGAGAAAGAAAATCGTCCTCTTCACTGGACATCAGCCCCACATAGTTAATACATATTAAGCAGAGCATTCCGTGTCACGTGTTTCTATCGAGGAGTGGGAAATTGTGGGGAGAGAAGCATTTCTTTATCTGAGTATGTGGAAACAGCCCATGGGGTAGGGAAGACACTTCAGGAGGCACCTACAGCTGAGCTAACCACGTGCTTCTTGGAGCCCCAGTTCCCCAAATCCTGTCTGGGGGCAAAAGTCTCTACTCAAATTCACTCTCCGTCTTTCTGTCTGTGGAGCTCTGTCGGCCCACGGTGCAAAGTTATATGCCAAGCTAAGTAGATGTCTGCTTCCAGACTTCCTCGTTCTTAGGAAAAGGCTTTTTGGTCAGATAGAACTCTTCATACGCTCTTCGTTGCATTTATCACATTTGACAATGTTCTGTGAGCAGAATAGGGATGGTTATTCAAAATGATTGTAATAATTAACTTCAGACATCTTTGTTGTATCACTACAATTATTTAGTAAAGAAAAGCATATTAAAACACCAGAAAACATAATGTTGTCTTTCACAAAAATGCAAATGTAATTCTTTTAGGTGTATCAATAATCCACCAAATTCTCTACTCAAAAAGCTGAATATTGCAAATAGCAATAGCTATACTTTGTAAGACAGTATTGTAAATGGTATTAAAATTACTTTATAAATAGTAGTTTTAATGTTTTTATAGTACTTTAAGAAACAAGTTACATAATTAATATGTGACAGATTTTATTTCCCTGATAGAGGAAGAATATTAGAATTCAAGTTGAGTAATATATAGCCTGCAGATCACAGAATGTCTTTTTTAAAGTTTCATTTATTTTAAATTTATTTATAATCTTTTCTAAGATTTCAAGTGACTAAAATAGCTAATATGTATAACATAACAATGTTCTATATCAAGTAGAGGATCATTGGATCATAGAGTAGTATGTGTATGTCCAGCTTTAGTAGGTACTGCCAGTTAGCTTCCAAAGTGGTTGTACAAATTGTCACTCCTACCAGATGAGTAAGAGAGTTCCGTTATTTCACATCTTCACCAACACTTGATGTTTATAGACTTTGTTTTTATTTTTAGACATACTGGTGAGTGTATTTTAATTTCTATTTCCTGAAATGTTAATGATAATTTCTTAGTGTGCGCAGTGCCCATTCAAGTATGTCCATTTTTAATTGGACTATCTTCCTTGTGACTGATTTGTCAGTTATATATTTGTCAAATTTCTTCTCCTACTATTTTGCTTGCCTTTTCACCCCCTTGGGCACATTTTGATTAATGTCTTTTTAAGTTTAATGAAATCCAATTTATTGGTCTTGTGCTTTTGGGCTAATAATATTGATGCCCTGTTTGAAAATACGTCGTTACCCCGTGGTCCCAAGAGTGGTTTCTTGTGTTTTCTTCTAGGAACTTCATTGTTACTACAATTCACATCTAGGTCATGATTCATTTGGGGTTTTGTTGTTCATAGTGTGAGGGAGGCATTCAGTTTGCTCATATTGTGTTAAGGATTTTTTTATCTGTGTTTAGGAGCTGTGTTGGCTTGTAATTTTCTTTCATTGCATTTTTCTTGTCATATTTCTATAGAAAACTTATGCTGCCCTATAAAAGACATTAAATAGTGTTCCCTTTCTCCCCCGCTATTCACTACCAGAGTTTTTAGGTTTGGCATTATTTGTTTCTTAAATTGTAAAAATTTACTTGCAAAATTTACCTTAACCTGAAGGGTTCTTGTGTGTGTGTGTGTGTGTGTGTGTGAGAGCGAGAGAAAGAGAGAGATTTTAAAATATAGATTGAATTTCTTTAATGGTATGGGACTATTTAAATTTTATGTTTCTTCAGTTTTGGTAAGTTGTGGCTTTTCTAGATATTTGTCCATTTTATCCAAAATTTCAAATTTATGGACATCAAGGTCATAATATTTTTACCATCTTTCTAATATATCTGTAGGTTCTGCAGTGATCCCTCCCTTTTCATTCCTGCTGTAGAAATTGTGCTGCTTTTCTTATGTATTTATTAATTTTAATAGTCTTTCAACTCCATCTATTGGCTTTACTATTTCTTTTATCGCAAACTTTCATTGATTTCTGTTCTTATGTGTATTGTTTCCTTCATTTTACTTTTTTGGGTATATTTGCTTTTCTCTTTTTTGATGTCCTGATACAGTTGATACTCAACCTTTCTTTTCTAATCTCTGAATTTCGTAGTCATTTTTCCTAAAGACACTACTATAATCTTACCCCATAACTTTGACAAGTCATGCTGTCATTCAGTTTGAAATATTTGCTAAGTCCCATTGATTTTTTTTCCCTTTCACCATGAGTTTATTTAGAAGTATATGATTTCTGAATTGTCTGTTAACAAAATGGAAATCTAGAATTCTCTTCCTTCTTTCTCTTCTTCCTTTTCCCTTTTTTTCCTGAATCTTCAGTTTGAAAGCTCTCGGTGGGGAGAGCAAAGCAGGTGTTGGCACTGGAGCGTGTGTGCATTGAAGGAGCTGGGAGGGTCAGGCACGAAGCCTGCAAAGTGTCAAGAGGGCATGTACACAGGAGAACTGCCCAGCGAGGGGTGTAGGCAGGTGACTGGGGCAGGAGATACATTTCCGGAAGAGGGCAATCTGGCAACGTGGTAACAGCGTGAATTGGGAGAGAAAAGCATCCAGTGCAGGGTTAGCCAGGTGTGTGGTGGGATCGCCCGAGCAGGGTGAGTGGGGCAGCCACACTGCAATGGGGAAAATGGGGAGAAGCCCTGTGTGAGAAGTCAGAGCCTCATGAAGTGACTAGGGCTCCCACGCAGCGGGGTGGCCTGGTGTGAGTGGTCATCCCAAGAAGGGTGAAGAAGGCTTCCATGTAGCAGGGCTTCTGGCACGGGATGTCAGAGCTTGAGTAGCATGAGAAAGGTGTCCACATTTGGAGGGTGGCCCGGTGCAGGGTGCCACACTGTGAGTGGGTAAGGAGGGCAGCTGTGTCTGTGAGAGAGGCACGTCACAGCCAGGTGTGAGAGCGCAAGCGGGTGAGGAAAGTCCGTGAAAGACCGAGGGGCAGGACGTAACACAAACATGAAGCTGAACTGGATCCCTTCCCAGTGCAGTATGTTATTGGGGCACCTGGCAGAACTGTCATGGGCATACACTTTCCATTTTCATTGTACAGTCTCTGTCCTTCTGCCCCGTGATTAAGGTCACATCATTTAACATAATAATTAAACCTAATCATCCTGTCTTGCAGTGTGACTCTTTTCTGTGCTTATGCTGTAATCGAGTGATGGGGAATGAGCTACGTTGCAAATAAATCCTGTTTTTGTTGTATTAAAAAGTATATTGAAACGATAGTATTTGTCTAAATAAATCAGACTTAGTTTTCCTCACTGCAGGTTAATCTGAGTACATTTTGGGAGCTAGCATATGCTCTTTAGAAGTGGCCAGTATTTAAATTGCATTCTTTACTGAGAACTTGATCTCCGTAGTGTCCAGAGCATAGAGTCAGCAGGACCCAAGTCCAAATCCCAACACTTGGACCCGGCTGACTCTTGTACTCACTAACTCCGTGACTTGGGACAGCTCAGTGCCTGGCACAGAGAGTGTACCTCAGTCAGTATTGGGTGAATGATGTATGAAGTTACAGACTGTTTGAGGTTCTGTTTCCTTATTTGTAAAATTGTTACAACGGTAGGGTTGCTTAGAGCTTACAGATAGTTTATGTAACTCTTGGTATATAGCCCAGGTGCCAAACACAAGGCCCATGGGCCAAATCCAGCCCTCCACCTTGTTTTATCCAGCCCAGCACCTTGTTTCTACCTGGTGGCAGTGCCAAGCTCTCACTTAACTGTTAAGGAATAGTTACATTTACACAGTCCTAAAATTACATTCAGCCCTTTGAAGGGAACCATGAGGCTGACGTGGCCCCCGGTGAAAATGAGTTTGACACCTCTGGTATATAGTAAGCAAATGCCCGTAGTTGTTAGTGCTAGATGTAATAATAATACATTTTATGCTAGAATCCTTTCGTTAATATCAAGCAAGTCCCAGAAGTGACACAAGTTACCTCAGTTTTTGAGGGTGGTGAGATATGTCTACATGACTCATTCGCTTCGGATAGCTTTGCTAGTAACATTTATTCCTGTCTTGCTGTAAGCATTTATTAAAGCAAATTGTGTTCAACAATTAACAGCAGGCTTAAAGGGTGAAGGCAGAGTCCTCAGGAGTGTACAAACCAATTGAGATCTTTCTAACAGGTCACAATTCTACAGAATAAAGGAAATGTGAGACATACTGAAAGAATGAGGGAGTTGAGCAGAATGGGGGAAAATTATGTACAAGTGAGCTTTGAATTGGAATTGAAAAAAAAAAGACACTTCTGATTGATACAAAGACCATGGGGGGATTTCTCAGGCTCGGTGTGGGGAAGGTGCAGTGTGGGCGTCCTGGGTGTAGCCAGGTGCTGGGGACAGCAGGAGGCTGGTGGTTTGAGTTCCTCGGTGGGAGCAGTGAAAGGTGAGGCGAGTTAGGTAAAGTGAAGCAGATTTGCAGGTCACCCTGGTAATTTGCAGGTCACCCTGGTAATTTTGCTATTTCTCAGCCTCTTAGTTCTTTGTTTTGAACTTAGAAACATTCTAGAGAAGGTCAGAACCAGTAGATATAAAATACGAATTGGCATCATTTTTACTTTAGGTGGTCTACCTTGTTTTGTTTTGTTTTGTTTTTTTTAGCCAGAGATCACAATATGAATAATTTATGCCTATTTTTAGTAGGTCATAGTATGAGGAAGGTTATGGCCTTGATTATGTCTTTGGTAACCAAGAAAGTGGACACATTGAGGAAAACCAGTTTTAATCCGAAGTCATGTGGCAGTTGCCATTTAAAACCTGTTGCCTTTTTCTGAGACGTGTCTGGAGCGTCCATCCCCGTTCTTCCCCTAATGTGTCTCTCCCTCGCCCCAGCGTTCCAATTCTGAGCCAGCTGATGAGTTGTGCAGTCAGGTTCAAATGTCTTTCTCTTTGTTAATTTTTGAAAAGAATTAAAGAAATACGCTAACACTGTTTAGTTCAGGGCTGCCCAGGACGGTACATTAAGGCACCTGAAGCTGTATATTACAGAGAAATGACAGCTCTTCATGTGCTAAGGGTGAGGGGAAAGGATGTGTAACTTGTCTTTCCTTCTATCTCATTGTTGTTGTTACTAGAAATGCTGTTTTTTCCAGTGGAAATTTTAGATAGAACATTCTTTGTTTCCCTGCATGAGCACATCAGTTAGCGTATATGGCAAATTGTTAGGATTCAATGCAAGGTGACTGCACTGATTTTATGCTAGAAAGATTGCTTCTATTTATTCGAATATATGTATACTTGATAGAAATTTCAGTTTTTATAAGTGCTATCTCTTAGGAGCTTTCTGTTACTTAGCATGAGCTGAAGATGTAATTCTCTAAAGAAAGGAATGGCAAGTTATGTTAATGCCCTTTATTTTTTCTGTTTCTAGCCTATTCTACTAAGCTCAACAAATTTCCTGTATTTAATATTAATGATGACTTGAATGATCTGTGTACCAGTGCAGTAAGCCCAAATACTACCAAAGCCACGCGCTATGCCCTGAATGTGTGGCGATACTGGTGCATGACCAATGGGCTCAAAGATCACACGGACATCACCAAGGTAAGGAACTCTCGAGTTTACTTCTTTCAGCCGATTTCACTGAGCGTGCAAGTGCCAAGCACTGTGCTGAGTATGGTGGAGCACACAGAACAGTTGCTATCTGCCAAGAGAAACTTTGAAAGAACATAAAATAGAAAGAAAAAAAATGTCATAGTTCAAAGCAGAATGTAACAAATGCCCTATGACTTTACAGATCAGAAATGCCAAAAAATTTCAGTTGGATAAATTAATTTCAGTTTGGTGGCACTAGCAAAGGCACGGATGTTTGGGCTGTATTTTTGGTAGAGAGGGAGAATCTCAGTAGAATTGGGGAAGGACTCCTAGGCTGAGTGACATGGACAAGAGTAAGATTTGGAGGGTGAGCCTTGCCTGTAGTAGAGGCTTCATGTGTGGGAATAAGGAGCTGTAAAACTAGATGTGGATAACCCTTCCATGCCAAGCCACACCCTGTGACTGGTAGGAAGTCATTGAAGTTTGGTTTTGCTTTTGTTTGTGGGCAGTGTGGAAGGGACTGTTGTAATAATGGGGAGGACGCTCTGACCGTGCAGTCTGCAAGGGTCCTAAGGCTCCGGCAAAAGGGAAACCACTGAAGGAGTTTGGGAAGAAACATAGTGAAAGTGATACCGTAGAGAAATTATGTGGAACCGATGAGCAAGCAATCAGTTAATATCCTTGGTCCTCATTTTCCCCAGTTGCAAAATGAGCTCTGAGAATATCTTCCAACTTGAAATGTTTGGGGTTTGTGACTGGGAACAGTTCTTGGACATGTAGAGACAGAAGACAAAGATGTTGTATTTGATTTGGATACACTGAGTCTAAATCAGACATGTCGAGTAAGCAGTTGGGAATGTGGGTTTCACACATGGGGAGAGTGTTAAATCTAAAAGCATAGAGTTAAAGGTCAGGCAAATAGAGGTGGTAATTGGAGGTGATGTCTCCAAATTTGGGTGATGTGTCTAGGGCACCAACAAGAGATGAAATAGGAAACCTAGGCTCAGCTGACAGCATCGTGCAGTAGACACAGCAAGGGGCCTCTCTGCTGTACTTGAAGAAAAATAAGGAGCCACCCCAGGGCCAAAACAAAAGGCAGCTGCAACTGAACTGGTGAGTATTATGCACACCTGAAAGTCAGGGCTCTCTACCTGAGGGTGTATGTTGCCAACATTGTCACAGAAGAGAAGAGACGGGTGGGTGAACTGAAGAACCCTTGATTGAGGAGAGGACCCTGATAAGTTCTAGGTGAGCAGCCTACCCTGGCTCCTCACTGTTATGTTGTGATAATCTTTGAAGGGAAACATTCTTTTAAACGTAGGTGCTCAGGTTTTTGCAAATTAAAAGCAACTAAATGTGTGCTCATTTTTTTAAAAATTATCAGCCACTCAAGGAAATATGTGACCGTGAGAGAGAATGACTGGAAACAAACAACAGATTCAGACACCCAGGACTTCACATAGTAGGTTATATAGATTAGGGATGTATGAAATGAAAAAAATTACAGTAGACCCTTGAACAATGTGGGGGTTAGGGGTGCCGACCCCGGCACAATGGAAAATCTGCATATAACTTATGTCAGCCCTCCACTTACGTGGGTTCCCAACTGTGGATCGAAAATACTTATAAAAATGTACAAGCACTAGCATACTAATCAAAATGGTCCAGCAGATTTGAAAATAAATTGATATTTCCACTCGTGGTCAGAAATTATCCTTCTGCTGTAACAGCTAGAAAACTGGACAACTCTTTGAGACAGGACAGCCAGCACAGGACTTGACCCCTAAGACAGAGGTAGCAGGGGAGGTAGCCATCTGCCTGGAGGCAGTCTCTGAGCTACAGGAAGCCAGAGGGACCCAAACAGAGCCTGGGAATCTTGCTGAGTTGAGAGAAGACCGAGACCAGGGTTCAAGGAGGATAAGGACAAGAGGACACTGGAAAAAAGTCCAACGTTCATTGAAAAAATATGACACATCTGGTACTGAACATTGTAAAGTTCAGTATGCACAGTTTCTAGTATGCAATCAAATACTACTCGCCAGAAGAAGTGGGAACGCGTGACCCATACTCAGCAGAAAATCAGTTGTCCTTCACTTCTGGCCAATTTGGAGAGCAAGATCCTCTCCAAAGGATCTTGAAACAGTCAAGATCCTCCTTCCTGAAACAGTCAAAATACAGATGAATAATATAAACAGTGTCTTCAAGGTACTAACACTCAAGGAAGGACAGTTCTCTCTGAGAGACAGGAAACAAGGTGAGCAGTATGAGCAGCCAGCCTGCTGCCTTCAGAAGAGTCCCCGGGGCTCTGGTGCAGGGAGGGGCAAGGCCAGCAAGCCCAGCCGGGTTGCTGGGCTGAGCAATGGAGCGGAGAGTCCAGGAAAACCAGGGTGGTTAGAATGGTCAAGGCAGAGTATTCTACAGTGGAGAGCTACAAAGAGAACTGAAGATAGTTCCCCTCTTAAGCATTAAGATGAGTACTGACTGACAGGTGCATGTGGGGAAACTGCCTCAGGCTGGCAAAAATCACCTGAAAGGTTCAGCAGTAGCAGTACCTGGAGCTCGCCCGGAACTGGGCGTAATACCGGTTTCCATCAGCCAGGCTAGAAACACCTCCAGATCCATGGGGTGGGGTATTCAGAAAGGTCCACATCAGATGTGCAGAATGATTAGCCCTGGGCTGAGCTCTGCTCTAATCCCAGGCAACAAATCTTAACAGGCAAGACCCAGGTGTGTGAAAACATGCTAAGCATCAATAATCATCGGGGCAATGCAATTTAAAACCACAGTGAGATACCACCTCACATCTGTTAAAATGGCTAGTATCAAAAAGATAAGAAATAACAAGTGTTGGTGAGGATGTGAACCTCCGCAGTATGAAGGTTACTCAAAAAATTAAAAATAGAACCCCATACAGTCCAGCAACTTGACTTCTAGGCATTTATCCAAAGGAAACAAAAATGCTAAGTTAAAAAGATATATGTATACCTGCCCCCAGGTTCATTGCTGTGTTATTTACAATAGCCAAGACATGGAAGCAACTTACGAGTCCATAGATGGATGAGTGGATAAAGAAATTGTTATGTATATATTTAATATATTTAATAATATATGAGGTCTGTCCAGAAGGTATCCAGCCATGTAATATGAAAAATAGAGACATTTATTGAAAAAATATACAAGATAAAAGAAACATTGTGCATGGGACAATGATACTCAGTCCCCTTCAAAGTAGGCACCTTGGGACCTTACACAGTTCTCCCAATCACCATCAGCTACCCTGTCATGTTTTCCTGAATCTCATCAGTGGTCTGAAATCTCTTCCCTTTCAAAGATGATTTTAGTTTTGGGAAAAGCCAGAAGTCACAGGGCACCAAATCTGGGCTTTAGTCAGGCTGAGTCACCTGGGTGATTTGACGTTTTGCCAAAAAACTGCATGAGATGTGATGCATGAGCGGGGATGCTGTCGTGATGAAGCTGCCCATCACTGTTTGCCCAGAGCTGCAGCCTTCTGAATCATCCAGATAGTTTCCATGGAGGAATGTTCGAGCTTAATGCAAAATTTGAGGCAGATTCATTGCTGTACTTGCTCAGTCATTTTGCATGTGACGGCCACACAGTACACATGCTCACTCAAGGGTGTTTACCACCTGCACTGACTAATACAGTGAAGTCACCGTTGTTCACACATGTACATTTCAGTCTATAGTCTCCTTGGCTGCCAGGTTATATCCATGTTGCTCATGCAACCCTTCTCATATTAACAAGGGCTGGACTTTCTTCTGACAGACCTCGTTATATATGTGTATGTGTGGATATATATCTTACAATTATATATATAATTGAATGTATGTATATAATAGAATATTATTTGGCCATAAAAGGGAATGAAATCTTGCCATTTACAACAACATAGATGGACTTTGAAGGCATTATGCTAAGTGAAATAAATCTGAGAAAACCAAATTTCATCTGATCTCACTGATAAGTGAATCTTTAAAAAAAAAAACCCATAGTACAGATGACAGATTGGTAGTTGCTAGAGGTGAGGGAGCAGGTAAAATGTATGAAGATGGTCAAAAGACCTAAGGATGTAATGTGTGGCTTGGTGACTATAGTTAATAATACTGCACTATACATTTCTAAGTTGCTAAGATAGTAAATATTAAAAGCTCTCATCAGAAGTTAAATATTTGTAACTACGAGTGCTGTGGATGTTAGCTAGACTTATTGTGATGTTTATTTTGCAGTGTATACAAATACCATATCGTTACCTTGTGCAGCTAAAACTAATACAGCACATGTCGCCTCAAAATTACATGTGAGTTTTTTAAAGTAGAAAAAGACCCAAATGGAACAACCAGTTTTCAAGTAACTGTGTCCCAGGACAAGACTTAAGAATATTTTATACTAATGTAAAAATATATGGAACCCAAGAAATAAAATTCACAATGTCTGGCAACTAAACATCATCAGACAGCAAAGAAGCAAGAAAATACATTTCTTAGAGAATGATCCAGTTAAAATCAACCCAACACTGACATGGAGTTTAGAATTAGCAGACAAAAACATTGAACAGCTATAAGAAAGAAGATAAACACATGGCCAGAAAGCACATGAAAAGATGCTCAATTTTATCAGACATCAGGGAAATGCAAATCAAAACTACAAGAGATTTTACTTCATATCCAGTAGGAAGGAAGGATGGACTAGAATACAAAAAGGACAGATAGTAACAAGTGTTGCTGAGGATGTAGAGAAATTGGAATCCTCGTACGATTCTGATGGGAAAGTAAAATGATGTAGCTTTTTTGGAGCGATTTGGCAGTTCCCCAAATGTTAAGGGTAGGGTTACTCTGTCACCCAGCAATTCCTAGGCATATACCCAAAATATGGAAAATACACATCTGTAAAAAAAGTATACGCAATTATGCATTGTAGCATTTGCAATAGCCAAACTGTAGAATCAACCCAAAGGTCAGATGAATGAATAAACAGATGTGGCATATCCATGCATGGGAACATTCTTGGGCAATAAAAAGAAGTGAAGTACTACATGCTACAACATGTACCTTGAAAATGTACACGTGGGTGTACCTTGAAAATGTTATGCTAAGTGAAATAAGTTAGACACAAAATGCTGAATGTGTGTGAGTCCATTGATGTAAGGCACTCAGAAAGGGCAAGTTCATGGAGACAGAAAGTAGATTAGAGGGTTACCAGGAGCTGGAGGGAGGAGGAAATGTGGGGTTTTTCTTTAATGAGCACAGTTTCTATTTGAAATGATTAGTGTGGATGGTTATACAACATTGTGAATGTACGTAATGCCACTGAATTGTATACTTACAAATGGTTAAGATGGTAAATCGTATGTTTTTACATGTACATAGTTTATGACAGCAAAAAAATCAATAAAATATAACTTTCACCTTTATCGATAATTTTAAAATTCAGCTATTCTCCCAGACCCCCATCACCAGTTCTTCATCCCCATGAACCTTAACCTTTTCTAGACCAGAGGTCAGTGAAGTTGCTGTGGGAAGTCACTGTGAAAGAGATACTGTCTGTTACTGGGAACCTTTACATTTCCATGCAGGAATCCATGAAAAGAGCTTCATTTCTTCAAATCCTCCATGGCTAAGAAAGCTACATCCCAGGACATGGACAGGATCAGTAGTGTGCACCTTATCAACACTACTGTGCTCTTAACATCGTAGAAATAGTTAGTATTTCTTAGTTTCCCTGGGATATCTAGAGAAATAACGGGTGAGGAAGAAGCTATATTTCAGTCTTCTGTAATCTACTCACATGGGTCACTCACACGTTTTTAATAATGAGGCCAGTATCTTGGAGAATTAGCCAATATTTAGTTAAAAGAAGGACTTGAGCCCTGGCTGGTGTAGCTCAGTGGACTGAGAGCCAGACTGCGAAGTGAAGGGTCACTGGTTTGATTCCCAGTCCGGGCATGTGCCTGGGTTGCAGGCCCAGTGCGGGTCATGTGAGAGGCAACCGCACATCGATGGTTCTCTCCCTCTCTGTTTCCCTCCCTTCCCCTCTCTCTAATAATAAAATAAAATCTAAAAAAGAAACCCACTTAAAACAATTAGCTAAATACATAACAGAAGGACCTGAGGCATTAAGGCCCATATTCTTTAACCTCACTTTCTTGGTTTCAGTGGAAGATATGTTTAGTCTAGGTGTATCTTTAAGGATAGATAGAGCTGACAGCAGACAAGGTAGGTAACAGCTCTTGTTTACTTAAGGAAGAAAGCAAGGAGTCAAATAAGACTTCAAAATATAATCTAAATAGGTACAATATACACTGTCGTCCTCACTCTGTGTGTATTTAGTAGTTCTCCACACAAGTGGGACCCATCCCTCACTGACCCATCTCCTTCAAGGTTGCTATCTCATTGACTTGTATATTTCTCTAATCCACCCAGAAAATAGAGCATCCTGAAGTTCAGTATCTGTCTTTCTGAATAAAGTAAAATTGGGTGAAATCATTTCCTTGTTAGCAATGGTTACTTTGAGATTCACTTTCTTTTCCTATTAAGTTCTTATAGTTCATAAGCGTTTTCTCTACCTCCTTCACCCCTCATTGTTCTAAGGGAATTTTGAGGCATTCCCCCAACAGTAACTCTTGATTTTACTTGTCTTCTAACTCTTTAAGTGTCAAGGGTTGCTGTGTAATTCCAGAATTTTGGAATTTGCCTGACAAGTTAGGTTTTTTATTTTTATTTTTTCGCATCTGGAGTCATCAGCCCCTTGACTACAGTCTTACTTCTCGTTAACTTTTACATCAGGGAAGCCAAATTTATATTCCGTGGCAAATTTTTAAGTATATTTTATTGATTATGCTGTTAATAGTTGTCACATTTTTCCTCCGTTTTACCCCCTCTGCCCTGCACCCCCCCCTCTCACCAGCATTCCCCCCGTTAGTTCATGTCCATGGGTCATACATACAAGTTCTTTGGCTTCTCCATTTCCTGTACTATTCTTAACCTCCCCCTATTTTGTGCCTACCGATTATGCTTCTTATTCCCTGTGCCTTTTTGCCCCATCCTTCCTCCTCAGCCTTCCTGCTGATAACCCTCCTTGTGATCTCCATTTCTATGATTCTGTTCCTGTTCTAGTTGTTTGCTTAGTTTTTTCTTGTTTTTTTTTATGTCCAGTTGGTAATAGTTGTGAGTTTGTTGTCATTTTCCTATTCATAGTTTTTGATCATCTTCTTTTTCTTAGTTAAGTCCCTTTAACATTTCATATAATAAGGACTTAGTGATGATGTGCTCCCTTAACTTGACCTTATCTGGGAAGCACCTTATCTGTCCTTTCATTCTAAATGAGAGCTTTGCTGGATAGAGCAATCTTGGATGTAGGTCCTCGCCTTTCATGACTTTTGAATATTTCTTTCCAGCTCCTTCTTGCCTGTAAGGTTTCTTTTGAGAAATCAGCTGACAGTCTTATGGAAATTCCTTTGTAAGTAACTGTCTCCTTTTCTCATGCTGCATTTAAGATTCTCTTTTTTATCTTCACTCTTGGGTATAAGGTAATTATGACGTGTCTTATTGTGTTTCTCCCTGGATCTAACTTCTTTGGGACTCTTTGAGTTTCCTGGACTTGCATGTCTATTTTCTTTGCCAGATTGGAGAAGCTGTCCTTCATTATATTTTCAAATAAGTTTTGGAATTTCTTGTTCTTCCATTTCTTATTCTGGCACCCCTATGATTTGGATGTTAAAGTTGCCCTGGGCATTTCCAAGCCTTTCTTCTTTTTTTTTTTTTTTTGAATTCTTATTTCTTCATTCTCTTCTGGTTGTTTCTTTCTTCCTTCTGTTCCAAATCTTTGATCTGAGTCCCAGTTTCTTTCCTGTCCCTGTATATTTTTTTTCATTTCATTTTGCATAGCTTTCACTTTTTCTTGTATTTTGCAACCATACTCAACCATTTCTATGAGCATCCTGATTACCAGTGTTTTGAACTGTGCATCTGATAGGTTGGCTCTCTTCGTTGCTTAGTTCTTTTTCTGGAATTTTGATCTATTCTTTCTTCTTTTTTTTAAGATTTTATTTATTTATCTTTAGAGGGGAAGGAAGGAGAGAAGGAGAGAAATATCAATGTATGGTTGCCTCTCGTGAGTCCCCTGCTGAGAACTGGCCTGCAACCCAGGCATGTGCCCTGACTGGGAGTCGAACCTCAATCGTGTGGTTCGCAGGCCCGCGCTCAGTCCACTGCGCTATACCAGCCAGGGCTGATCTATTCTTTCATTCGAGCCATATTTCTTTGTCTTGGTGCACCTGTTATATTGTAATGGGCGGAGCCTTAGGTATTCGCCAGGGCAGAACAGCCCACCTGCCTGCATTTAGTGCTGTATGTGGGAGAGGAGTCAGAGAGGGAACAGTGCCACTTGGTCAGCTCTCACCCTGTTTTTAGTCACTTCGCTTGCTTCCCACAAGTGGATCGTGCCCTTTCGGATGCTGATTCCTGTGAGGGTAGGCTTGTGTACATTCTAGGACCCTGTGGGCCTCTCCAGCAGTCACGCCTGTGAGACTGGGAGTTTCTCCCACCTCCACAACCCCCATAGGGTTTTACAGCCAGAGGTTTTGAGGCTTTAGTTTCCTGAGCTAGAACCCTGGGTTGTGCAGTCTGTCTCACTCTCCAGTTGTTCCTCCCGGCTTATCTACTAGCCAATGTGGGATATCCTGGTGTGCCAGCTGCTGCCTCATCTGTCCTGGTTTGCCAGCCACTGCCTTGCCCACCCTGGCCAATCAGCTTACTGCCTTGTTACAACTTGTTTACTTTGAAACTTGTATTCTTTGTAAACCAGAAAACTATTCTGCTTCACAAGTCAGTTTGGTTCTTCTGATACCAAGGTTAATTTAGTCATTTAACCCATGTTTATCAATCAGTTAATTGGGTCATGTTATAGTTAAGGGCTTCTGGCATGTGATGACCTAGTCATGTATAAGATGTAGTTCTTGCCTTCAAGGAACTTTCAGTCCACTTAGAGAGACAGACATATAAATAGATAAAAGACTGTGCACTGTGGAGAAGCCATAGCAAAGCTTAAGTGCCATGGGATCCCAGGTTAGAGAGTAACTTTGCTTAGGGAAGCTGCAGAAACCTTTAATAAGACAGCAGAATTTGAGCTAGATCTGAAATAATGAATTGAGATTTTCCACATAGAGAAAGTTAGAAGATACAGAAGCATGAGAGAGCATTTGGTTTCTGTGAATGACACAAAGTGCATTCACAGAATGAGGCTGGAAATAAAACACAAAGAGAACAGACGAGGCCAGAGAAAATACCATCTCTACCAGTTATTTATCATTGCATAACAAACCACCGCAAAACTTAGTGGCTTAATGCAACATTCTTTTTATTTGCTCATGATTCTATGGGTTGTGCTCTGCTGGGTGGTTCTTCTGCTGCATTGGGTTGGCATGTGCATGTGGGTGCAGTCATCTGGATATTAGATGAAAGACAGCTTCCCTCTGCTTTACATGTTCCCATGGTCTAATGGGGCTTCCTCAGGGGCAACGTCACACTAAGATGATGAAAGCAGAACCTGTAAGGAATTATAAGACAAAAGTAGATGAAAGTAGAATTTCTTGAGGGCTAGGCTTGGAACTCACACATTGTCACATGCTACTTTCTGTGAGTCAGAGTAAATCACAGCCAGCCCAGATTCCAAGGTTGGGAAAATAGATTCCACCTCTTGATGGGAGGAGCAGCAAAGTCAGGTTGTAAAGGGGCATGGGAACGGGGGCCAGGGATTTGGGGGTATGGATGGGGGGAATTGTTGTGGCTATATTTGGAAATAATCTACCACAGAGTGGAGCCAGATTACAAAGACTTGCATACAAGGTAAATAGTTTGGAATTTATCCTAAGGGCAAGAGGAAGCTATCAGAAGTTAGTTTTTTGTTGTTGCTGTTGTTTGGTTTTTAAGCACTAAGATAATAAACAATATTTTCTACTCAGAACTCCTTATCTAGGAACCATTTCTCTCCTGCAGTCCCCATGGGTATTGTAAAAGCCATTGTGTTTGTACAGCGGCCCATCCCTTGGTCAGTTGTTTGGGTCAAGAGAGGGCCAATCAGAATTCTTCAGCCTGATTTCTTTTCTGCCTCTGAGGAGAGGTGGTCTCTTGGCAGTACCCGAAGCCATCATATGTAAACCTTGGGTAGTGCTAGGTGGCTATGTTTTGAGCTATATAAAGAGAACCACTCTGCATAGAGATGCAGTGATGAGGGACAGAGTCCTGGTGGCGTTGGAGCCCACTAATTTTGGTGTCCCTTTTGCCTGAGCTTATTCAAGTCTGATCTGTTTCTTGCAACTGGGTAAGTCCCAACTAATACAAAGAGTGGTTAATACCTGTAAGTAGGGAGTAGAGGTGACTACAAAAAAATCTAAAACCAGCTGCCCTGGCTGGCGTAGCTCAGTGGATTGAGCACAGGCCTGCGAACCAGAGGATCGCACTTCAATTCCCAGTCAGGGCACATGCCTGGGTTGCAGGCCAGTTCCCTGCAGGCCAACTCCCAGCAGGGAACGCACGAAAGGCAACCGTACATTGATGCTTCTCACCCTCTCTCCTTCCCCTCTGAAGATAAATAAATAAAGAAATAATCTTTTTTTAAAAAAAAATCTAAAACCAGCTGACTTAGGATGTCATGGTTAACTTATTTTTAATAGTAGATAAGAAGGCCATTGCTTTTTATATTTTTTATATAACTATCCTGGTCTTCTTGATGGATTTTCAGCTTGGAGTTTCATAGACCAATAGTCAGATTATCAGAAAAGAGTTATATTTTGCCTTTTTTCTTTCCTGTATACATACGTGTGCATGTAATTTCTTTTTCTTGCTTTACCTGGTTGGCTGGAACCTCCAGTACATTGTTACATAATAGCAGTGGTATTCTGCATGCTCACCCAAATTCTGACATTATAAAAAAGATTCTAATGTTGTCATCTTGGGTATAATTTCTGTAGTTCTTGTCTGTGAAATACTCTTCATCATAGTAAGAGGATTATCCTTTCCAATTTAAGTTGAACTTGAATTTTTAAAAATTTGAAATGGAGCTCACATTCTTTAAAATACTTTTTTAGTCTTTATCCAATTTATACTATTTCTCCTTAATATGTGAGTAAGTCAATTATATTAAAATATTCATTGAGATTAAGTCATCCTTGCACTGTGTAGTGGTCCCTCCTTGTCTTGACTCAGTGTGACTTTC
This sequence comes from Sturnira hondurensis, assembly GCF_014824575.4. NCBI lineage: Eukaryota > Metazoa > Chordata > Mammalia > Chiroptera > Phyllostomidae > Sturnira > Sturnira hondurensis. The sequence continues at coordinate 19,895,254 of NW_028095197.1, forward strand.
TGCATCCTTAGTGCGACCGCATGAGAGAGGCGGTCGTCATTGTGTGCGGTACCAGGTTAACTGCCACACGCGTGTGTCCAAGCCATGTCCCTGTTATACACAGGGTTCTCACATGCACACATTTTATTTAATATGCTATTGTGCAAAACAAAAAGCACTTCTATTTTACCTAGGGAAGTTTATATTTATATTCATATACTTTGTTTTTTGGTATAGTATCTGTCAGATTTGGGTTAGAAAAAAATGGAGGACGTTTCTTTTCCTATGCTTCAAAACGTTTAAATGCAGAAGAAAAGCCAGGTCGACTCCACAAAGCCATCTCTTGAGGAGCGGTGTACGTCTCTGACAGTCACTTCTCCATCTGCTCTTGTTTGGGGCTCTTCAGAATTCTTCACCTCTTATTGAATCAACTTAGGTAACTCATATTTTCCTAGAAAATTGTTCTAGATTTTCAAATCAACATCTGTAAAGGATATGATGATATTCTTCCATGTTCTTGTCTCATTTTATGTATAGTCTTTCTCATCCTAACATTGTTTATCGGTATTTCCTCTTCTTTCTCTTTCTGATCTCCTACCCGTTTGTCAACTTCATAGGTCTTTTCAAAAATGACAAGTTTTGATTTTTATCTATTTCAATTCATATATTTTCATTTATTAATTCATTTCATTTTTACTGATTCACTCTACTGTTGTTTAATTTGTCTTTCTTTAGCTTTTTGAGTTGATTAATGTTTACTTATTTTCAGTAAAGTTTTGTAACACATTCAAGACTGGGATGTTATTGGAATGTTAATGCAGCATCTCATACATCATGATATGCAGTGTTTTGAGTTTGGTTTATTTTAAATCTGTAATTCAGTTGTTATTTTCTCTTTGACCCAATAGCTGTTAGAAGAATAAATGTTACTGGTACAGTTTCTACTTTTAAAGCATTTTCTATTGAGGCTTCCTTGTGTCCTAGAACGTGTGTTGAGCATGAATTGACACCGAGTAACGTCTGGTTTTCTCTTCATAGCTCCCAGAAAACAAAGCTTCCTTCTCCTCCTACCCAAACAAGGAGCTCTCTCAAATTGTCAGTATAGCCATTAAGTTTTTCTTAAATGTTGAACAAATAGTGACATCTAAATCCTGTGGATCATTCAGCCAGAGACATTTCCAGACCTATTCTGGTAAATTTAAGTGAATTCAAGGATTGTTAACCTGCTACAGCACCATGTTTAGGGCCAGCAGTATCAAATATTGTATGTCGATATCAAGGAAATTCATGTTGGAATGATTCAGAGTTTGAGGAATTCTTCAGAGGGAATGGTTGAATTTTATTGAAGGGGAGGGAAGGAAAGGATTTGCTAGAAAAGAGAAGAAAGTGCTTTCCAGAGAGAAATAGTGAAAGTTATAAAGGCCAGTAATAATAATAATAATAATAATGATAAATGTGTATGTATATCTATTTACATGTGTGTGTTCATTAACATTTACAAACCTTTCACATCCACACTTCAGTGTTATAGTAATCCTTTGAGAAGGTGTTGATTATTATGTCCCATTTTGTAGCTTGGAACACTGAGGTTTAAAGATATTAGGTGGAGCCAAGTGTGGAAACTAGATCTTCTAGCTTGAAGTTCACCAATTTTTCCACTGTATCGTACTAAATGCCTTGCCTACAGTACAGCCCCTGGTGAGGATTAGGAGAAGGAAGGAGGGGGTCTGGCTGTGTGGGTGTCCTCAAATGTGTAACCTCGGTGTTTGTCTCATTTGAGATCCCTGCAGTGAAGCTGAACGAACTGCTGGAGAACTTTTATGTCACCGTTAAGAAGAGCGATGGCTCAGACTTCCTGGCCACCTCGCTCCATGCCATTCGCCGAGGCCTGGACCGCATCCTGAAGAATGCAGGTGTGGGCTTTTCCATCACCAGCAGCACCTTCAGTTCTTCCACCAAGAAACTCAAGGAGAAGCTGTGGGTACTGAGTAAGGCAGGGATGTCGGGTGCCCGTTCTCGCAACATCATCTACTTCTCCCTTTCCGACGAGGAGGAGATGTGGCAGGCAGGGTGTCTCGGGGATGACAGCCCTATCACTCTCCTGTCCACCGTGGTCAAGTACAACAGCCAGTACCTGAATATGCGGACACTGCAGGAGCATGCAGATCTGATGTATGGCGACATCGAGCTGCTTAAAGACCCACAAAACCAGCCCTATTTTGCCCGGACAGACAGTGTCAAGCGGGAGAGTCGGAGTGGCTCCACTAGACTGTGTCATGGGGAAATCTACCATGAGCATTCCAGGGGACACAAACAGTGCCCTTACTGCCTCCTCTACAAGTACATGTACATCCACCGGCCACCCACCCAGATGGAGGCCAAGTCCCCGTTCTACCTTACCGCTCGGAAGGAGGCCACAGACATGGGCAGCGTGTGGTATGAGGAGCAGAGGATGGGGCTTCGGTCTCTTCGGGGCGTTGTTCCAAACTTAGCCAAGAAGGTCAAGCTGGAAAACTGTGAGAACTTCACCTTTGTCTCATTCACTCAGGTCTCCAGGAGGCTCAGCTCTCACAGCTGCTGCCAGTGAGCCTTCCCTGGGCCCGGGCCCCTGCTTGGACACGGCCGGCGGTGACCGCAACTTCATGGCCAGGCTGGTCTCTGTCAGTGTGACCTGCTATTTCTTTGATTTGGGGGGTTTTTTTAAACTGAAAGTAGATGAGTCTAAATAATTAGGATGTTTTATCCAAATGTGTGTCACCTTTGTTAAATTATAGAATCTAATACAATGTATAATTGCTACATACACAGAAGCAAAGAAGTTTATTTTATCTAGTGCCTTTTTAGCACAGATTTTCTCAAAAAAAAAGGAAACTTTAGTGATTTTTTAAAAATCCCAGTAGCCTAGTAGCTTTAGAATGTTTAGAAGACTATATACACCTTTATTAAATTACACTCACAATGAGACCCAGAGAGAGGCAGACACATTCACTGTTTCCAGAAGGAAAATCGCACTGGACACCCCCCTTTATCTTGTGTTGATGATGGATAACTCGATTCTGCAGAGCAAGCAGCCTTGCTTGGTGGAAGGTGCTGGAGACTCACTCGGTCGTGCTCTCATCACGGGGAGAAACTTATCTCTTCATCGTTAGAGGCGATTTCACTAAGAAAGATGAATGTGCCGAAAGCTGTGTGTGAGCGCAAGGCTTCCAGTAAAGGGGGGGTGGTGTTGTGCGGTGAGGGGATTTCTAGTAGCAAAAGACAGTGGCTTGGAAAAGCGGTCTGTGCGCAAACGTGACCACCTCCTGAAGCAAAAGTGCCTATGNTGGATAACTCGATTCTGCAGAGCAAGCAGCCTTGCTTGGTGGAAGGTGCTGGAGACTCACTCGGTCATGCTCTCATCACGGGGAGAAACTTATCTCTTCATCGTTAGAGGCGATTTCACGAAGAAAGATGAATGTGCCGAAAGCTGTGTGTGAGCGCAAGGCTTCCAGTAAAGGGGGGGTGGTGTTGTGCGGTGGGGGGATTTCTAGTAGCAAAAGACAGTGGCTTGGAAAAGCGGTCTGTGCGCAAACGTGACCACCTCCTGAAGCAAAAGTGCCTATGTTGTATTTCTCAGCCCCATGGGAAAGCTCTTCTCATTCGAACATTTTTTAGAGTCTTTTAAAAACCTGTTCTTTGTGTCCTACGGTGTGTTCTGTCAGCACATAGCGCTGGGTCTCTAACACAACTACAGGTCATTTTCAGGCGGAACCAGGAAAACCCAACAAAACAGGCTGCAAAAGGAAACAAATCGGAAAATGGGTTTATTATGGCACATGGGAACATTTTTTGTCAAAGTATGACTCTTTCAGTCACCGTGGATTGCATCATTTTAGGTTGGCACCAAGTTTGGGGACACGATGCTGTAGGCAGCCGGCCAGGTAAGCAAGCCCAGCGTTAAGGACATAGCTGTAAGAATCCACGCGTGATGATGGGGTATTCACGCAGTTTGAAACCGTTGCACTCAGGTAAAATCCAACCTGACCACTGGTGACTGAGACATCAGCAGAATTTTCCGAAAACTACCCTGAGTGAGAAGTGAAAGGCCCCCAGAGAGTGCTAATAATAATAATTTCTAGGGATCATCCTTTTGTATTTGCAGAAAGACTGCTCCAGCGTGATACCATTTGTCTCTTGTGTATGCTTTCTAATTCAAAGTTAAAATTCCAATATGAGTTGGAATTGTAGGAGTCCTAAGGTCAGTCCTATTTCTTTTTCAGAATATTATTTTAGCATTTATTTCAATTGACTGTTTTCAGAAATCATTCACTGGTCACTGAATACTTCCTTTAACAGAGGAGATTCAACCAACGCTGCCTTAAGGGTTAATGTTGTTCCCCTTTGTAGTTCCCACACATTTATAACGTTGTTTACTGGTTGATCTTAACTGAATATAGATTAACTTTGGTACGTCTCCATCTGTGTGTAAATAACAGGGAACATTTAAAACTCAGTGTTATGACTTCATAGTGCATAGTGTTGTATTATGGTTTCCTGTGGTGACTTTAGGGTTTGGATTAAAAGCAGACCCAAAACGTTAGGTACAGTTTCTCTTAGTTCGCTAAACATCCAAAGGATATGTTGTTTGTGGAAAACGGATGGTCGTTTTTTTCTGGTCAGTTCTGCACTTGAACAGAAATAGAACCTGTGTGATCCATTGGGCAGAAACTGCAGCCTGATTAAATAAAATCTCCGTTTTTATTTCAAAAGACGCAAGAAGAAATTGCCGCCAGGAATCACCGGGATCTTTTCAGATTTCTGGAGGGTGTAATCTTTGTGTTGACAGTGGCTTTTCATCCGCCGAATAACCAACCATCTCTCATATTTGGTACTTATTACCTTTTGATGCAGTGTAAATCCCCAGAGTTCTGAGGCGAGTGATTATAATAACAAATCAGGAGGTGGAGTCTTTGGCGATGTCCAGTGAAATGAAGGAATCGTCTCCTAGCATTCTAAATGCCATTTATTACACGCCTCCCCGGGGAATGGGAGTGAGAAAGAAAACGCATCTATCGAATGCTGTTCTGGGTACTTCGCGATGTGTTTGTGGGGCCCGTATCCATCCCCGTGGCTGTGCCGTCCTCAGGATTCCAAGGGGCAGGGCAGCTGCCTTTGCTGACTGCCCTAAACCACACCCACGGGGGGCGCCTCCATCTTCTCCTCTTCTCCTGAGCCAGGAAGAAGAATCCCAAGAAAAAAAGTGGGGGACGTTGAGCATTTTCTCCACTTTCCTTCAGTTGTTTTTTGATCTTGTTTGTTAGTTTTTACTTGAAGTGGGGTGTGAATATCAGGAATTCACTAATTCCCTGAGGCACAGCTGCCCCTGCCTCTGCATCTGGAGGGTGTTTCGGGAGGGCCTGTGGAGTCATGGGGTGCCCTTCGTACCTTCTGCCCCTGCTCTGAAGCGAGCCCTGCTTCCTCGGTGCCTCCTCCCTGAATCCATCAGTCTCCCCTGGGACGTTGCTTCTGCCAGAGAGAACAGGGCATCAGCTTGAAGGGTGTGATTTGATTAAACATAAAGGGTCTAGTGCAGCACCGGGCACATAGGAACATGCAGTAAATGTTAGCTGGTTTAGTTACAGTTCGGCAATGGTGATGACTAATGTTACTCAGTGGATCTGCATTGTACCACTTATTTTTTCCATATGGAGATTCTCTTCTTTCAACTGTTGAATGTGAAGAGGCAACCAAACCTCTTAAACATAATCTGGTTACATTGATGCCCATCAGTTCTACCTCCAATCCAGCCAGGACTCAATACCTCAGATATAAGCAAAGATAAGTGAGGAATGGAGAAATGTCAAGTAACTTTATAAGAAAGCTCTTCCATTGTTTAGTGTGTTTGCAGAGGGGAATATTATGGAAGAACCTAACCAAAGTTGTGGAAGAAATGGTGGCAATTTCCATGGATTATATATATACATAGGCTGCGCCCATCTGCCCTGACTGATAACTGGTGTTTGAAGAAATGCAGGATTCTGTTACCTTGGTTTTTATTTTAATTCAGCCTTATTAAAAGCATAACGCCCTATACCACTCTCTCAACATGTGGATAGACAGTCATGGGGAGCATCTGGACAAAATAATGTTCACGGAGAAGCTGAAGCCTCTTGTTGTAGTGGAGGGATTACTAGCCTGAGACGCCTTCATTGCCCACTTGGCAAATTCGGTTCCCACTTTACAGCCGAGGGTACGGTGGGACTGGGCGAGGCAAGGGGATTGTCTCCAAGGCGAACAGTGATGCCCTTCTGCAGTTCTTCACAATGAGTGTATAGGTGGGGCGGGGCAAAACTAGGAAGCCAGATTCCTAATCCCTCAAGGTCACAGAGAGAATCTTTTAAATTAGTGGGTTTCACTGGACTGGAACGCTTTCTCCAGGAATAACAGTTTTCTTGAATTTTCAAGTTGCCCAACTCCTAAAATTGCTATTTTTAGGCAGCAGAATGTTGGTTATTTTTCTGTTCAGGCTAACACTGACCACATGTTACTGCTTAAATAAACTAAACAGAAGATTTGCTGTGCTTGTCTGGCAGGCACCACTTTTTGTTGCTTTTATTGGACTCTGGATTGCTAAGCAGTTTTGACCTAGTAACCAGTTTACTCTTAGGCATCAGTAAATGCAAAAACAAAGACCTCCAAGAACAGTTACCTCATTGTCTCCACGTGAGCTGCCATTTGATCCAAGTTAAGGCCCGTACATGTTTAGAAGCTGTTAACATACAGCCCTAAAGAGAAGAATACATTAAAAGTTTCGGGTTCATGCATATCTTTGAACATTTTTGCTTCGAGGTTAATTTTTCATGCCCAATATTAAAAGAGAAGTGTTCAGCCATTTAGGCAGTGGTATTAGGTGAAAATCGTTGTTGTGTTTTCCATATAAATTAAGCACCTTAACCAAAACACGAGTGGAAGGGAAGCCCGGCGGTGACCGAAGGCCAGGCCCCCTTTCTGAGAGGAGGAGGTCGTGTGGGATGATAAACCAACCCATCTCTGGAAACTACATACTCTGTATCCACGGGTTCTGACATCGCAGGATTTCCCAGAACGCCTTTCAGGGAGGCTGCCCATCCTTCTGACAAAGTTTGTCGATCATGATGACGATGACGATGATTTGGAGTACTTCTAGTTCTTACCGTCCAAGAAACCCAGAGAAGTTCCTCATGTTTAGCTGTTAATCAGATCAGTTTTTATGCAAATTAAAGTTCTTTATTATTTACCAAATGCAGCTCATGTAGAAATTTATTTCAGGAAATATTTATTGAAGCCAAAAAAGGATCACGATTCTATGTAGGTGTATGTTGCTTCCATTACTGTTAATAGCAACTAGATAAACCCCTTTCCCCAACTGAGACGAGAATGGGCTCTTAAATATTTTATGATCAATATAACTGATTTGATTACTTTGTATTTGACTGTAGTTATTGTTACTGTTTGTTCAAATAAGTTTCTAGAAGGTTCAGATTCGACTAACACTGTAGTAAGTTGCTTTCTTTCAGCTGCTTCATTCTCACTTAATTCTCACATCAGCTATGCAAGGTAGGTCTAATTCCTTATTGATAGGCCAAATTTCCCAAAGTCTTATAGTGTTAATAAGCTGGAGAACTTAGATTTGAACCCCAGTCTTCTGACCCAAATCCAGTGCTCAGACCATTAGACAAAACTGCCTTCTTCATGCCCACAAAAGTCCATTTATCACAGAGATTTAAAAACAATTAAACATAGTGGTATTTGAGAAGCTTTTCATTTCTGAAGCTGTACTGTCTCACACCTTGTAGACACTGTCTTACTGAGCAGTTGGTCACATGGCCCAATTCGGTAGCTCCGGGAAAGCCTGATGGTTTTCTATGAATGAGTATAACATTTTCTGCTTACTGAGAACCTGGTCTTTGCCCACTAAAGAACTTGTTTTGCCCATTGTCTGCCTTAAAGGGCAGCATGGTCATGCCAGTTAATTCTAATAAAAGTCAAGTACTTTATAAACTGCACCTGTTTTGACATTGGCATTACTGCTTAAAATGTAAAGGACTTCTAACCTATGTCACAACTGTATATGCTCAGGTATTTTCATTTTTTAATTTTGGTGTGAGAGGATTTTTATGATCTTTAGGCGTAAGGCACCCTCAGAGCAAAATATAATTAGTTACTTGGTTTTTTTTTATCCTTTCCTTTATCGGGACATGTTTACTTTTTGTTTTGAGATTTAAAAAACAATAGGCTATAGGTAACTCAGATTGTGTAGTCACATTTCCTCATTTTACCAATAAGGAAATTAAAGCCAAGAAGTATTAAAGGTCCCATCCAAGGTTAGCAGGACAATAAGTGGGAAGATCAGAAAAGTGTCTCAGAACTCTCTCTCCTTTATACCATAGTTGGGAAGACTTGGATTGTTAAAAGTTAATGGAACTGCATCTGTCAGAATGACACCTGGCTGTCAGAGCCCCCAGTGAGCTCCTACATTTGCAGAAAATCACTCGTAAAGACCCAGTAGGGCCCCTGGTTAGAGTATCATCCCAGGACCTTAAGCTTGCAGATTTGATCTCCAGTCAGGGCACATACAGGGAGCAACCACTGAATGCGTAAATAAGTAGAACAACAAATCCATGTTTCTCTTCCCCTTCTTCTCTCTCCCTTGCTCCTAAAGAAACAAAAGACTCAGAAAAAAAGCCAAACCTCAATTCTCAAATCTACAAGGAATCGGAAGTTTCTCTATCCTCCCTACCACGCCTCCTCTGCATCCAGCCCAAGACTCCAGCTCCTGGGGCTGACACATGAGCAGAAGGCAGAGGCATAGCGCATTCTGAGATAAACACCCTTTAGGTGAGAGCAGAAACCACCACTAGGTAGAAGATGTAAACAACCACTAGGTAGATACTGTGGTCTTTCATGTATGATGTTGATTCAAAGAGGCAGAAACCTGGTGAGGAAAAGGATGCCACTTTAATAGAACAGTGCTAAACTAGAAACTGGACTTGGAAACTTGCATGTGACCTTGCCATCAACCTCTGTGTTGGAAAATGGGATTTGACTAATACTCAAGTGGACAGATAGCATAACCAAGGGCAAATTCTGGGTCTGAGAAGACAGGACCACATTTAAAGATGAATAGAGAGGAAAAAGCAAAATGCATATTTTAAAAATGTGACTTAAGGAAAACTAGCAGCTTCCCGAACATTTGAAAGTGGCGGTAGTAGTTTTGGAGTTCTTTGGTCATAATTGGAAGAACAGAAGCATTGCCTGTATGTAGCAACCGTCAGAACGGGAGTGGGTTCAGAGAAAAAAGGCAACAGAATAAAATGAAAAAGATTAACTTCAAGGAAGCTAAAGACAACATCAGATTAAAATCCACATTGGAAGCAGGAAATAATACCTGGTGCTTTTTAAAAATCTCTTCAATACCATGAAGGACAAACAAGATCTTCCTAATGTTCTTTCAAAAGAAACAAGAGATGAAAATTCTGGGGAAAGATAATGGATTGTGAAGATGGAACATTAGCTGACATTACTGATACTTGGTTTTCCTGCTGGACAGACTATATTGAGAAGAAGTATCAACCAAAAAATAAAAGCTGGCCTGAACAGAATGAAGATCTGCGGATGTAGATTGAAAGGCCTCGGTGCAACCCAGCTCTTCCTCCCCAAAATGAGGCCTGCACCTAACCACCTGACGGCAATAATTGCCAACTACCAGGGGTAGAGGAGGAAAACGTGTTACCATCCGTCAGAAAGTAACAACTTGCCTAGGAGAAAACAAAAGCACATTCTGGCTTCAGACTTCTCCAGCTCCAAATGCCAGGAAACAATAGGGAATTTTGAAGGGAAAAGTTGTAACTTTGGAATCTGATATGCATTTTATATGTTAAGACACAAAAAATGTTTTTTAGTTATGACAATCGTTCAGGGCATAAACCATCTATATACTGTTCTTATAAAAATAATTTGCACTGCAACCTACAAAGCTGAGTTTAAGAAAACAGTTTTTGCATAATAATTTCATGGGGCTCTGGGGCATTAAATATCAGGATCATTACCCACCAAAAAAGGATATGTATGCTTTAAAATAGATAATATGGCCAGGAAGCCACATGTCTCCAAGTGCCCAAACCCTCACATGAATGGGCTGAACTAACACAAGGAACAGGACCTAAAACTCACCCTACCACAGCGTCAGGTTTCCTCGCTTTTGTTACTGAAGTCATGAATGTTCGCTGCGGTATGAATGGAGAATTCAGAGATTATCTTTTACAAATAAAAGTTAAATCGCTCTCAGTTTTTCCCACTGTCACTCAAAACACTGCCCTGGGACAACCCTTGTTTCTGAGTGTGGAGGGGCCAAAAGGCCCCCACGTTCATCTGGGAGCCTGGGCTGGAGTCTGTGGAGGCCAGCCATGCGCTTCTCCACTCTCCTGAAACTCAGAGCCGACAACAAGTGCAAAATTAGAAAATTGCAGACTATATATATACCCGTGGCTCAGGAAGTCTGAGATCAGGCAACCCAGACTCGTTTCAAATACGAATCCAAGGAATTTAGTTTCAGCGGCAGAAAGCTGGCCTGGGGCAGTGAGGTGCTTTCGTGGCTGTACTTGAAGGGTCTTCTTGTTTTTAATTTAATTCTTTCCCATTACAATTGACATTCAGTACTGTTTTATATTAGTTTCTCGTATACAGCATAGTGGTTAGACATGTATATAATTTACAAAGTGATTCCCCTTAATAAGTCTGTTGCACTTGAAGGTTGGTGGAGCCGTGTTTACAGTTAATAAGGGAAGAAAAGCGGTAAAAACAACAACGCACCAAGTTCATTCCTCCCGGAGTCCACAGTGACAGCGCTTGAGCTGGAGCTGGCTGGTCCGGTGTTGCTCTTCACGGCCTTGCCCTAGAAGGCCTTGAAGACCTGGGGATGAATGTCCACTGTCATTGGCCTTAATGCCCAGTTCCTTCCTGTTAGAATAAAGGTGTTGTCTGTGCCCCAGGTTGGCTTGCCAGTTGAAACTCTAAGTTAAATTTTCAACACCAGCGTGGTTGCTTTAAATTAGCAGTAGAAACATAAATGGGTTTTGCTGGGTTTGTCACTCCGAAGCGCCTCTCCCAGGTGGAGAGAAGCTCTCCCGGGCAGGTTCCAAGTGTGACTTTCCCAGGGTCTCCCCTTGCTTGGCCGTGACGGACAAAAGTCCGTTCACGTTACCTACTTAGATAAGAAACACAAATGCTTGTATTTAACATTTTGATACGTTCTATGTGGCTGTGTGTTCCAAACGATAGCAGCAAAACTGTCCTACTGTTTGCACTGTTCTGGGTTTGTTTTTTGGTTGGTGTTTTTTAATGTAGAAGAAGGTATCCATAATTTCTTAACACTGGAAATGTCATTTTGAATGATAAAGGAAATGGTCAGTAACTTGAGTGATTTTGTTGTACCATTTTCAGCTTTCTCTCTCTTCCCCCAGTGATGCCTGCGTGTGTGTGTGTGTGTGTGTGTGTACACACGCATGCGCAGCATCTGTGTTCTGTTGGAGTCAGAGTTGGAAGGGCTTCTTTGTTCATCTGGTCCAGCCGCCCAGTAGATACTCTATAGTAGAGTCTGTTAACAGTTTGCAAGGTGTGGGGTTTTTTTCCCAAATAGTTATTGTTTGGTTTGGTTTGATTTATGTAAATGCAGCTTGACTGTTTAACCCAAATTTTTTTAAATAAAAAAATGTTAATGTATATTTTGTCTGTTTTATTAAAATAACAGTTATTTTAACTTAACCAGCAGTATGTATGGTTTCTGAAAGTTTATTTTAGTATCACATTCCTAGAAGTAATGTTTTCCTTTGTATTTTGCAAAACGTCAGCACATCTTGCACCGTCCGCACCCCTGGTCTGAGCTCCCGAGCCAATGCCCTGGGTGAAATCGTTCCCTCCCTGTCCAGTTCTGGCTCGGATCTCTCCCCTGGGCAAGCGCAGAGCCCATCTGGAAACCTCTCGTTGATTGTCCTTTGACCATCCTGTACATGCTTCTAATTAATGTTTTTCTGCTCTTCAAATTTATTTCAGCTTTTGCAGAGTACATTTAATACTAAAAACTTTTAAAGTAGAAGTTTACTGCTCTATATTTAGAGCAGGAAACATAGAGCTAAAACCATTCCTAAGAAATGGAATAAAACCATTAAAATCATTCCTAAGAAAGTTCTGAAAAATACTTTGAGCAGAATGGTGGCGACGGTGAAGATGCTTCACTGACAATTACCGACCCTGAGACGGATTGATTTCTCTGTCCTCACTGTGCTTCTTAGCGTGATGACTTCTGCGATTGTAGATTCCTGAACCAGTTTAAAGATTCCACAAATGCCATTAACCATTTTCTCAGGAAAATGCATATATGCATGAAACACCCTACATACACAAACCCAGGTTTCAGAACTCTTGCACTAGATTTTTAGGAGTTGTCTTTTTTCAAGAGATATACTAAAGAAAATATTTAGGGATTTGCTTCAGAATAATCCAGAGGGGAAGAGTAGGTGGAGATGTAATTGATATACAAATCGGTATTGAGTAGATAACCGTTAAAGCAAATCCATAGATACATGAGAGTTTGTTAATACTGCTCTCTGGCCTTTTGTATATATTTGAAATTTTCTGTAAGGCAGGGTTTAAAAATAAACGCACCCCCTAAAAGCTCCTGTACTAAAGCTTCCACAGCTCTCCTCACTGGTCTCGGATCACAAGCTGAAAGGAGGGGCCCAAGGAGAGGTGACAGTGTTGACCCTGCCAAACACGGATAAGACCCGCCAGATAAAACCCAAAGGAGATTTTCCGGTGAGATGGCTGGATTGTAGCAGTAATGGCAGTAACCAGTGAAATTTGAACTGTTACTGTTCACATGACTTCATTTGTACACACCAGATGGAGATACATTTTGTTCTCTCCCTTTAATTAAGAAATCTTAGGGGTTGGATTTTTAAAATTTGATTTATTTATTTATAGAGAGAGGGGAAGGGAGGGAGAAAGAGGAAGAGAAACATCGTTATGAAAGAGAAACATCAGTTGGTTGCCTCTCGCACGTGTTGCAACCAGGGATCGAACCCACAACTTAGGCATGTGCCCTGAGAATCCAACCAGCGACCTTTTGCTTTGCAGGACACTGCCCAACCAACTGTGCCACACTGTCATGGCTCTTAGGGGTTGATTCATGACAAACAGATTGACATGCAATCCCTCGTGCTGAAAGTACTGTGAAGACTGGCAATCTGAGTCAGGATGTCCGAGAGCCTGGGCTAGCACGTGGCCTTGTAGGCCACGAGGTCACATACTCCTCCAGGAGCTGCTACGGAAATGGTGTGCTCCCAAAACCTTGAAAGCAGGAGGGGACCTCCAGGCGAGCACCAGCAAGGGACACATGTAGCGTGGGTGCAGCAGTGGCCGGGTGTGTGCCCCCTCTCATTGAGCTGTCAAGACGTCATTTCCCAGTACTTGGGGGGCTGTCAGTACATTCTGGCTGGTTTCAGTCCGTTCCATCTCCTTTGTCTTGCCCTCTCCCAGATGAAGACCTGGAGCCCCAGAAGGCACACCCATCTTTCTTCCCAATATGTTTTCCTTTTCTTCCTTTCAGTTTCCCTGTTTTATTTCTTCCTTTGCTTGGGAGCATTTTCATGATCATTTTTTTACTGGTAACACACCAGGGACGGACATGAAAGACATTAAACAAGATATATTTCAGCAATAAACAAGACTCTCGCATTTCTCATGGGATCCCAAAGAAATAAGGATGAGAAATAAAAATTCCTGCCGGAGTATTTACAAGGTACTCAGCTGTTGAAATGTTCAAAATGCAATCAAGGAAGTAATTTAGCACATTTCTAATACGCTTAACTATGGTAATAATGTTGAAGAATTAGGCCAAATGTAAAGGACCCAGTGAATCTTCGAGGACATTGTTAAAGAATCTAAGCCCCACACCAGCAAATGCATTTTGATAGTTAATAGTTAACACAGTATTTGTGGTGTGTTGTCTGTCCCTAGGAGAGTGGCCCAGATTTGGAAGGACATAATTTGACCTCCTCCCTAGGCAGGGAATAGTATGATCCAGATGTTTCCCTTTGTCCTATATCAGAATGTGTGCAGCGGGTGGCCACCCCACTATCGCAGATTTCTCTGCTCTTGTTATTTCTCGATGGAACTCTCCAGCCAGGACACTCTTTCCCAAGGGTCAGTCACTCACAGGCTGCCTCCACAATTTTATGATCGCCAAGTCCACTTTTATTCTCCAAATTGATAAATTTTTAAAAATTTATTTTAAAGCAAAAAAAAAAGTATTTTTTAAAAGCAGGGTTCCTCAAAGCAAACCACTTGGGTTCAGATTCCAGTTCTGCCTCTTAGTAGTTCTGTGACCTTGGGTAAGTCGCTTGACCTCTCTGGGCCTCCATTTCTCCAACTTTAAGTGGGGGTAACAGCATCTACCTCGTAGGGTTGTGGTGAGGATTAAGTAAGGATGTTAAAACATATGAAGCACTTAGAACAATGGCTGGTAAATAATAACTCTCAACAAATAGCTGTGGTTATGTTATGATATCGATGCTGTATTACTTGCAATAAATAAATACATACAACTATTCAAATTGAAAAGGGTTGCCTGTGCAAACCCCAGGAGTCATCTCTAGTGTCACCAGTGGCACAGTAGCCACACTTTGGGAATCAGCTGTGACCCTCTCTCCTTTTTTTTTAAAGATTTTATTTATTTATTTTTAGAGGGGAAGGGAAGGAGAGAAGGAGAGAGATATCAATGTATGGTTGCCTCTCATGTGTCCTCCACTGGGAACTGGCCTGCAACCCAGGCATGTGCCCTGACTGGGAACCGAACTGCGATCCTCTGGTTCACAGGCCCGCGCTCAATCCACTGAGCTACGCCAACCAGGGCCGACCCTCTCTCCTTTTCACAATGATCTTCATGCTGGCTTCCATGGGAGTGGAGGGTGTCCCTGTCTCCTGGTTTCCCCATCACATCTCTAGATTCTCTTCCCCTGGCTCCTCATCCCGACTCCCGCATTTAGAGATTCAATTATATGAACACTTTCTCAAGGCAATTTCATCCACTCCCATGGCCTGAGCATAAGTAGATGTGTGTTATCTCCACCTTTCTCCTCTGGGGTTCCTCACTGAGCCATACAATGCATAGTGACTCAAGTGCCTGTTTTCCTCAGCTGTCCTTGGGACGTGACTACCAGTGCTCCTCTAGGAGCACGGGGGAGGTGTTTTTTCAGACAACAGAGGCCTCGTGGCATTAGGGCTCATGTCTCTAGTGGGAGCCCCGTTGAGAAAGTCTCAACCCCATGTCCCCACCCTGTACTTCTTCCTACGGAAACGGCATCTATATCTACCTTGTTGCCTAAGGCAGCAGTTCTAGGGCCTCCTTCCTCCCTTTCCCTGGTCCTCTTCTGTCCTCCATAATCAGTTTCCATTTTCTGATAATTCTGCCTCCCTTAAAATCCTTGAATCTCTCTCTCTCTGCTTCCCATTCTCCTCACGGCCACCATCTTGGTCAACTCGCACCCTTGTGCCCTACAGGGACTTAAACACAACCTGAGTGGTCTCTTTGCCCGCCCCAGTCCACCCTCCCCCTGCTGCCTGGGAAAGTCTCACGGAATACAAGTCTTACTCTATCGTTCCCCTCTGATGGCTCTCTAAAGTCTTTCTGATGCAGCTCCCAACCCTGCACCTGGATTGCCAGCCAGTGCTGTTACACCATTCCCTCCCTCTCTGCCATTGTGCCTGCTTCTCCCCTCCCCTTCTGCCTTCTCCCTCCCCTCCCCTCCTCTGCCACCACCCCTTCCTTTGGTAAAAGTCTTGCTCATTCTTCCGTTCTCTTCTGGCACGTGTACATGTGGGCTTCTCTCCTAAGGGGCGCCCAGCCCTCTTGGATTCTGCAGCCTCAGGAGTTAGCACCGTTGAACGGCCTCCGAGCTGATCACGGTCACCCTGCAGACCATCTCCATTCCCAAGGAGCCAAGTGCATTCAGAGGGAGCGGCTTCGCACTTGTGAGCATCGACTCACGGAGTGGCTGAACTGGGAGAATCCGTTCTCTAAAGAAGGCCTTCGCCTCCCCGGGTGGGGGTCTGTGCTCCTGCCTGTGGCTGCTCAGAGCCTGTATGTTCATTTTTGGATGCTTTCCTAAGAGAACTTGAATTAATAGCTCAGTAATGAAGGATGAGGCGCTGGCACACACACTCCTGTTTTCCTCGCAGAATGAGGGCTGCCAGCCTCACTGTATTTGCTACACAGCATCGCAAGGCTTGGCATCTCCTGGAGGCTCCTGATGGCAGTAACATCTGTGGTGCTGGGTTCCAAGAGGCTGCACCGGAGAAGCAGCTGAAAGGGGCGCAGCTCAATTCCCTGTGATCAAAGGGTTTTAACACGGTACCCATGGCTGGGCTTCAGGGTGTCTAGGAACCGCCGAGTTTATGTATATGCTTTTGTGTATGTGTACATTTCACCTGGGGACAGGGTCCACTACTGAGGATCAACATGCCAGTTTTCCTTTTGATGTCAGACTTACTTCATTTAGTCATTAAAATACTGAACACTTGCTATGATGTGCTGGGCACTGTCCTAAGCACTGGGGGTATATGTCAGTGGGGAAAAAATACATAAAAACATATTTACACTTATGGCACTTAATATCCTAGTGGGAAAAGGCAGGCAATAAACAAAAATAACTTAGCAACAAAAGCAACTTAGAAGTTGCTAAGTGCCACAGAGAAAAATTAGAGTTACAGGGGAACGGAGTTGAAATTTTGAATACGGTGTTCAAAAAAGGCATTATTGAAAAGACGACATTTGAGACTGGAGGATGTCGAGGAAGCAAGCTACACGGGTAACAGGAAGGAGTGTGTGCTGGTCAGAGAACAGCACATGCAAAGGCCCTGAGGTCCCAGAGGGATCCTTTGAAGAGCTAGTATAAGAGAACTAGCTCTTCGCCCCTTTGAAAAGCACTTGTTGGGCCTTTCGCTAATGACCCACTGAGCCGTCAAGAACGGGCAAAGTAAAAACACTGCTTTTGGGTGAAGTGGCTGCATGTCGTGCTGTTTCGCTTCAATCAGTGGTGTGACAAGGGGTAAAAAAAAATAAAAAATAAAATAAAATAAAATAAAAAAGAGAGAACTAGCTCTTCAAAGTTGCTTTGGCCTGACACTATAGCGGACAGCACGGGCTGAGAAACACCATCCCCTTCTGGAAGAGTGGAAGGGCTGAACATCTCAGGTTAAACCATTTTCTCTCTGATGGACCAGTCTGGTCTGGCCGGGCTGGTTTGCCTGACCAAAGTCACACACAACAAGGACATCGCTCTGGACAGGGCACTGTGAGAGTCATGATCACTCAAACCTGCCAATAAGCACAACGGGATGGAAACATTTCAATTACCATTTTGGTCACTGACCATTTTTGGTGGATCACAGCCTCTCAACAGATCTTAATAACTCTAAGGGGAAAAGAGAAAGTATATTACATCAGGAGGGGAAAACTTCACTTTGCCTGTTTTCAGCTAAATTCTTTTTGTTCTAACAAATAGACTCATTTGAGAATATTTTCTATATTTGCAAACCATTGCAAAGAGTTTGGCCCTGGAAACTCGTTAGAGAATTGGCACCACCTTATTTGTATTTAAAAACGTATTTGTGGTAAAATATATGACATAAAATTTACCATTTTAACCATTTTTAAATGATCTGGTTCAAGGGCATGAAGTCTATTCGTATTGTTGTGACCATCGGGACTATTTCTAGAACCTTCCGTCATCCCATACTGTAACTCTGTGCCCATTAAGCGTTAACTGTACAATTGCTCATGTCTCCACCCCCAGGCCCCTGGCAACCACCACCCTTTCCGCTCTGAACCTGACTACTCTGGGTACCTCATGTGAGTACAATGCTACAACACTTGTCCTTCTGTGTCCAGCTTATTTCACTTAGCATAATGTCTACAAGGTTCATCTATGCTATAGCATGTGTCCGAATTTCATTTCTTTGTAAGGCCGAAAAATATTCCATTGTGTGTACATAACACACTTTGTCTGTCCATTCGCCCACCGATGATCATTTGCGTTGTTTCCACCTTTTGGTGGTTGTGAATGATGCTGCTATAAATGGGGGTGTACAAGTATCTGCTCAAGTCCCTGCTTTCAGTTCTTTTGGGTGTCTGCCCAGAAGTGGAGTTAGTGGTCCAAACGATCACTGGTTTTCATTTTTTGAGGACCTGCCGTGCTGTTTTTCACAGTAGCTGGGCCATTTCACAGTCCCACCAGTAGAGCACAAGGAAGGGTTCCGGTTTCTCCACATCCTCGCCAGCCCCCGTTTTCCATTTTTCTGGTAATAGCCATCCTCACAGGTGCACAGCGGTCTCCTTGTGGTGTTTGATTTGCGTCTCCCTCAGGATGAGTGATGCTGAACATCGTTTCCTGTGCCTCGTGCTTTTAAAGTATCACTCTGGCCACAGGATTGAGCACTCGCAACTGTGAAGGGCAGAGGACGAAATGTAGGAAAAGGAAGACCGGTTGGGCTATTGCAGTCCTCTAGGTAAACGATGATGGTGGCTTGGAACAAAACGATGGCAGTGGAACTGGTCAGAATTCGTGGCATTCTGGGTACATGGAGGCCGGAGCTGCTGGACTGAAGGGGGAGTGTGAGAAAGGAGCCTACAACGACTGCTGGGTTTACAGCTAAGCAAACAGCCTTCTACTGAGATGGGGCGTGCCTCGGGGAGAGCGTGCCAGGAAGCTGAGACACCGCGAGTCCGATTTGGGCCATGTTACCGTATTTTGTTGTGTATAATGTGGACCCATGTTTTTGGCCCAAACTTTCCAGAAAAAAAAACCTTTCATTTTAATTCAGTTATTTATATTCAGATACTTGTTTTTGTATTATAAAGGAATTCTAGCATTTATGTTTGAACATATTATGGTACAAAAATTTTATGTAACAAATTACGAAACATAAGAACAGATACAAGGTACAAGACATTTTGTGTACCAGTAACAAATTAGTACTACCCAAGTATGATGCACATCCTTATTTTTCCCTCAAAAACTTGGGCAAAAAAAAAAGTGTGCATTATACATGGCAAAATATGGTATATTTGGATGCCTATTAGATTTCAAGGTGGAAATGTCATGTTGACAATGGATACGGAAGTTTGGAGATCAAGAGTATTCCTGTTACCTTTTGCTGCATAATAAACTGAGGCTTGAAACAGCAATGATGTATTATTTCTTACAATTCTGTGGGAATCCTGCTCAGTGCAGCAGGTCAGCTCTAGGTGGCTTCCCACTGGGTCTCACCTGGCCGCACTCAGCTGATGGCTGGGCCAAGAAGGAAGGTCCAGGTAGCTTCATTCACATGTCTGCCACCAGTGTCCCACATATGGCCACCCCGTGTGGTTAGCGTGGGATTCCACACAGCAGGGGGTCATGGGGAGTCAGGTCACGGGGGTCAGCTCCCAGCCAGGCACACCATCAGAGGGGGCAAGAACCAAGTCTGCAGTGCGCTGTGCTGCCCAAAGAGCTTTGGATACGTGGTCCGAGCATGTCTGAGGTGAGCGAGGCTAGGGTATGACACCTGGTAGCTTCGCTGTATTAAATGCGTTTTCCCTGAAGAGTTTTCAGTTTAACGATGGATGTTTTAAGACGTAACCCTACTGTAGGTAAAGGAGCATCTCTATATACATACACTTCCTTTTACACAACTGGAGAGAAAGACACCCTTTGGGTAGTGTTCTCAGATGTGTGAGAACATCCCTTTTCCAGAAATCCGCAGTCCTCTCACGGAGATTCGTTTGGGTTGAATTTAGGCACAAAGTGCAGTGCGGAACCAATCCCTGTGCTGTGTGGAATACCACAGGCTGACTGGCTGCAGCAAATGGGAATGAATCCCCTGATGGGTCCAGAGCATATAAGGCTCTCCTGGGCTGGGCAGTCCCACCCCTGAGCACATCGGCGGTACTAGGGAAGGCGGGAAGGAGGAATTAATGCTGAGTAGGTTACTAAGAATATCCACTTCTTACCGAGCTGTTGTGGAGATCAGAGGGAAACTGCAAGGGGGCATTGCCTTTTCTTTTTTTGAAAGCTTCTTGGAGGTAGAGATAGAGAAGAAAGCTGGGGAGAGAATGGCTGATAAGGGAGGGATGTGAAGAGAAATTTGGAGGAAGAGTACCAGCGTTAAAGAAACAGCAGAGGAGGGTGGGGCTGGAGTTGACGTATGCATGTAAACAGAACATGCCTGCCTGAATTCTCAACAGGAATTAAGAGTGATCTTACTCTGCCCTGGCGCTGGTACGGCTCAGAGGACTGAGTGTGGGCCTGCGAACCAAAGGGTCACTAGTTCGTATTCGATTCTTGTTCAGGGCACACACCTGGATTGTGGGCCAGGTCCCCAATGGCGGGCATGAGAGAGGCAACCACATATTAATGTTTCTCTCCATCTCTTTCTCCTTCCCTTCCCCTCTCTGTAAAACTAAATACATAAAACCTTTTTAAAAAAGAAAAAAAACAACCCCCACCCCCTAAAAAAGTCTTATCCTGGTGCCTAAACTCCCCTTCCCTAAGAGCTGATGAGGACCTAACTGGGTCATCTCTATACCTACCTACACTAAAAAATGTATAATAGCTCCCAGCGGAGTGCCTGGATAAAGACACCTGCCTCATCCGAGAATTCAGGACTCTTCAGAACATAAGTCCAGCTTACCTTTGGCTTCATTTCTAATGGCAGTCCTGCATAAATCTATCCAAATCTACCCCTGCACATCCAGCCAAATGGGACTTTTGGTCGCTGCACACCGGCCCCTACACCTCTCCTCCCTGCCTGTTGTGCAGGCGTTTCCTTTGCTTTGAATGTTGCTCTTTCCTGGCCGACATCTTCTCATCTTGGAGACCAAGTTCAAATGCTTGTTCTCCTTCACTGGTCCTCGAGGCTCCAGTACTCACCTCTCCTCACTAAGTTGCGCCCAGCATTAGTTGTGTGCTTGTCTAGACTGTCAGACTCTTGAGGACAGTGAAGGCCTCCTCCTCCTCCATCCATTCTTTTATTTGCTCGTTAAAAAAATCCCCAGCATCTACTGTGCACGAGTGCACACAGAAGTGGGTAAGAAAAGCAGTCAGTAAATATTGGCTGAGCTTAATGCTGTCGAAACGGGACTTGTGTTAGCTGATGGGATCTGGCAGTGGGGGTGACCTGTACTAATGAACTGATATTCTCTGTTGTTCTGTTCTGTGAAACTGTATTTCCAAAACCCTAACTCAGTGAGCCATAAACTCATATGAAGGCTGAGTTCCAATTGCCAAAGCAAAGCAAAGAATTGAGATTCACTTAATGAGACAGCTTACAGATTGTTCAGGAAAAAAATATCTGCTTTTGAAATTGTGTCATTTCAGTTTTTATTCCAGACTCATACAAAGCACTATCACCAGTATTATTTAGCAGTGGCTTTCAATACTTTATTAGCATGAGGCACAGGGAAAAAAAACCCTTTATATCACCATCCAGGTTATGTAGACTCATTCCTTCCTTCCTTCAGTAAGTAGGTGCTGACCATCTACTAAAACAGGAACAACCAAAGAGGGAGGAGGGGAGGAAGAGAAGGAGGGAAACAAAAATCCCTGCCTTCAGAGATCGCACTGGTGGAAGACACAATGAACAAGTAAAACACACATACAAACACACAGAAACAGATTCACGGAATGAAACTCCCATTCCCACATGCTGCGTCTCTCCAATGAAGGCCTATTCTGTTCTTATGGTACAGGAGGGATGGAGTGACAGGTAAAGAGAGGTTAACCAAGCGAGTGCGGCAGATTCACCCACAATCAGAGGGAAGCAATAATGAAACTTCAACTCGGGGCTTCTGACTGAGCCCACTGCTGCCCTTTCCGGCATCCTCTGTGGTCCGCTCCGGGTCTTAGCTCCTACTTCTCTTTGATTCGGAGATCCTGAGCTCTGCCTGGAGCAGCTCTTCCCTCTCTTGCCAGGTGAAGCCCCACTGATACTTCTAGGCCTGTCTGGGCTGCCGCGTGCTCCAGGATGCCTCTCCCACGCTCCGCACTGCGTTCTGGCTTCCTTGGCCATCACCGCTGCGCCACAGTAGGCCCCTCTCCACTGTGGCCTCCTTAGGGAGCAGGCGACACTCACCACTTCCCCCCAGAGCACAGTGTTTTACAAGAGCAGCTGTTCACCAACACACATGGAGCCAAAGTGAGTCTGAAAGAGATGTGGGTGGGAGGGAGCCAGGACTACTGCAGATTTAGGCAACATCCACTGAAAAGGCTACGACACTAGAAAAGGTAAACACTGGAAAACAGATCTCTTTAACCTAGGTTATAAAAGTCACACATTAGACGCTTTGAGAGTATAAAAACCACAATCCAAATTTTCTATCTGCCTAGCATCAAGTAGATAGATTTAGAACCACGGATTTAGGTCATGTATTACAAAGAACAGAAACTTAGTCCAATTAATTGAAGAAAATGAGGCCCACCATAAGGGAGCTGGAGAGACCTGAGGCAGGACGGGAGCCGGAGCCCCTGGGGAGCTCCTCCGCGGCAGGAGTAAGGGCACCTTTGCTGTAATGGTGACCACGACAGTGGGGACAGCTGCCAACTCACCAGATGAAGAAAATCAGTTCAGATTCTCAACATGGCACAGGCAAGTCTAGAACTGTCTGCTCCTGTCGTAGTTTGGGTGAGATGGGGCTATGTGGTTGGTGCGAATGTCTAGGGGAGGCAGGAGAAGAAACTTACTGAAAAGGGGGATGAACTTGGAGTAAATATTAACCCTGACTGGAATTGTAAGTGTTAAGTCTGATCCTCCACTACAGAGGATGGGGGCACAAGGCCAAGGTGAGGTCAGCTATAAGCTATTCTATAAAATTCTGTATCTGTGATATAGTATAAAATATAATTTGAATCCTGTTAAAAGTAAAATAAAGGAGATTTTAGCTAAATGACCTCTAAGTTTCAGGGACCTGCATACTATGAATTTATAAACATACAGGACCCAGCAGAAGGAACACCAGAGCATGGTTGGCAGGGTAATAATATAGGTGTAATAATATATAGTTTTAATTTGAACATTTCACCTAACATGTCATATGGTGTGCTTGACTGTGATATTGTTATGTTACAGAATGATATGCTTATGATTTTATAATAAGTTTGTAGTAAAAAAGGGGGGCGTTATCTGCGCCAGACCCTATATGCCATGAAAACTGAATTCTCTAACCCATGGTTTTCAGACTTTATTCTGAATCGAGAGATTCTGGTTCTGTAGGACGAGGGAAGGAAGGCAGTGGGGATATTTAAAGCACTCCAGATCCTGCTTAAGATGTACCATGTTGAGGAACTGCTTAACCTAACTCCTTCCCCTTCTAGTAATTAAAAAGGGGCTCAACTGCCATATGTTTTTTAATTAGAATAAAAATGAACAGGAAAACCACGCAGGTACATCATTCATGTAGTAACATAAAATAAGAGCATGCATAAAACTTAAAACCACCACATTTCATATCATTGTTTTTAATAGCATTTAGTCACCTAATTTATAGTGGCATATTGGTTTTAAACGATGTGTCAGACTGATTAGTATCTTGGTCTTGGGTTTTCTTTTAAAGGTGAGAACAAGGAAATTAGTTATGAGTTAAAAGGTATTATTTTAGGATGATATGTTGACTATAAACTCAAAAGGTACATTTATATCAATTCTATAAACAGCAAATATGAATGTAACTTATTTAAGCCTTTTGGTTCACATTTTTAAAAGCACCCTCATTTCTTTGAAGCTAAGTACTATTAATGGTTCTTAAAAATCCATTGTGGACATGATGTACTCGGTCCGACTAGCTGGGAGCTGGAGGAGTGAGTTTATGTGACCATCTAATTCAGAGTTCGATTTAGCCCTAAAGTCAACCTTCATTACAAATAAGTTACAGTCACGGGTAGCATAATCAGTCTTCAGATACAGCTTCCAAAGCTCTCATCATCCTGGTTACCCCCTTTTTCCTTTCATTTGCACATACCTTTCTTTTAAAGGAGCAAAATATATACGTTCACCAAAATTCTGAAAGTCACAGCTTGTATAGCACTGGACAATAGTAGCTTTGGCGTTTGATGTTACAAAGTCAGTTTCATTCCAAATTTCTTCATTCTGGGTCCAGGCGAGGTAAAACAGGAAGAATAAGATTCCCAAAAGCGGAGTCTTGAGTTATGAAGTATCCCGATGAATGTGCATGTGCATGCTGGGAAAGAGTTAAAAAAAACAGCAGTTACGCTATTAAGACTTATAAGTCTTCAACGAAGGCATTAAAATTACTTATCCTTTCTGAGTAAGTACTTGAGACCAAATTTACTTTCAAATCAGTTCTTGTCCTAATTTTGTTTAAATACACAGGAGATGGACAATAACAAAGAATCCGTATCAACAAGTTGCACCAGGTACTCCCGGTACACGTTCTCCCCAGTGATTCTTTCCAGTCAGAAACACAAATTATGTCCTTGGGTCCTTGAAGTGGGGGACACTAGCAAGAACGGTCCCAATGTACTCTGCTTTTGATCAGCAAATCAGGAGCTTGAGAAAAAAGGGCAGCAGTCAGAAGAACAACAACAAGGCAGCTGAACGCTGGAACTGAAACAACAGAAAGCCACCGGTGACTTCCCCTGTCACCACAGAAAGGGGGACTGTGCTGAGGTTGTCTGCAGTGAGATGATCTTTAGTATCTCTTCTAATTCTGAGATCCCAAGGTTTAAACGCATAGATAACCATGTCTCTGGGAAACTTAAATTATCCATGATCAGTGGAATACTAAAACTGTTTATTATCATGAAGAAAATACGTTTTTTAAATGGCTAGATTATCGCATTCCTGTGGAAAAAGTTAGTCCTGAAACATTTCCTGCATAACAGCCAGGCAGACCATTAAAGAATCCCCACGACAGTAAACCAGCAAGGCTATTAAAGGGTATAATGGCGTGACAAATCTGAAAATACTGAACTAAACAGACACACTGTTAAACCAGCCTTAAAGTTCACTGTTAAACCTGAACTTAAAAGTTCGGCTTTTAAGATCCGTCTGTCCATCCAAATGTGCTAAACTCCTAAGCACAAGCAATCCCTTGCCAGGTACGGCACAGAATCAATCACAGCCGAGTCAACACCATAAAAGTTATTTTCACTACTGCTCTATTGGTCCTTCCAGTCCTCTGGGCACAACTGAACATCAGCAAACCACTGCAATTATGTGTGGAACATTTTTATTGATATTGCTCCACTGAAATAAATACAAAATGGGAATTGTGCTGGCTTCCAGTGAGACAGGAAGCTCCGATGAGACAAGACTGTCAGTCACACGTGGCTCACCTGCAAAGCTGCCTTCTGCTGGGCTGCAATGTGCTGCTGCTCGGCATGATCCCGGAAGTCCTTGTTAAGGGCGGGTCTCGAAAGTGCGATGCTAAAATGGGAATCTTAGTTACTTGGCTGTGGAAGGTATGCGCTTCCTTAATTTTGAATCACCTTTTTCATTATATAATATACAGTAGTAAAAAGAGGCCTTCCAGAATACATTTCGCCTTTTCCCACCGTCTACATTAACGTATATGAAGAAAGCCTGTGTTGTATACTGGGGCTTCAAATGATCTCCTTTTTATTGATGATTTACAGTCCCCCACTTGCAGACAGACTTGAGGTACTCCAGTCTATTGTAAAGCTACATCTATGATGAAAACTGAAGAGCTGAACATTTCAAGCAGAAGATACAGAATGCAGGACAGAGGAACTTGATATGTCTGAAGAACTTAAGAGTTCAGTAGGACTGGAGGTTAGGGCTGGGGAGGCGCGAAGTGGGTTGGCAAAAATGAGGCTGGGGAGGAAGGCGGGCGCCAGGATACGAAGTGAGTTAAGAAAGCAGGCTCTGAGGACCGGTACAAGCAGAGGTGTGGCAGACCAGAAGCACCACGTGCGGTTCAGAAAGACCACAGCGATGGCAGACAGTGCTGGTCTCCTCAACAACTGCGTCTCCCTCTTCCATGCTGATGGCAAACCCACACTCAGTTCAGTCATCAGCGGTGCCACGCTTCGGGGCCAGCCCAGCTCCTCCCTCAGGAGTGAACTTTGGTGTAAGAAATGCCATAATCCTTGCTGGTTTCTGGTTTATGCAAGAAAAGGGTACCTGATTCTAAGCAATTAGGTTTGATGGGTAGTCTGTTGCAAGGCTTCTGAGCATAGTTTCCTCACTTTTAAAAAAGGAACATAGGATAGGAACCTCCCGGCTTTTGCCTCTGTAGGTGGCTCAGTGTGGAGGGGAGGCCTAGGGCATGCAGTCCTGTCCTGGCCACTAGGGAGCGGCTGACATATGCGGAAGGCAGAAAGGAAAGACGGGAGGACGCTGGTCACTGCTGACACGGCTGTGCCACTGCAGCGCGCTGCTCTGCACCACCCTGTCTTCACCTTCCTGCTTAACACGTGCCCTAACCTTAAGGCAACCCTGCTGGTTGTCGGAGAGACTACAGGGAAGTTCAGTGAGGGAGCAGGTGTGGTGACTGAGGACAGAAATGACAGTGCCAGGCCAGGGCAATGAAGAGGAACGGACGGATCTGAGACACGTTTCAAAGTGTAAACATAAGAGAAGGGTTAAGTGCTTGGAGATGAAAGTGAAAGGGAATGATAAACAATTCAAATGATAAACAATTCAGAAATTCACATTTCTGACTTTGATAACTAGTAGATCTGTACCATTTGCTGAGACAAGAAACCAAAGAATATTAAGCAACTAGTTAAAAAAAGGGAAGGGAAGATGAGTTCAGTTTGGGGAATATAGGGTTTGAGAGGCCTGTAGCCCATCGAAGATGGTATGTCCAAGAGGCATCCTGGTGCTGGGGAGAGAGGAGTAGGTTAAAGGGGCGAATGTGTCCACGTTATCTGCACATTACTAACAGCTTGTGAAAGTGGATGCAACTCTCCAGGGAAAAGAGGCAGACTGGGAAACTGGGTTTGTAACAGAACTTGGAGGAACATCAACATTCAAGAGACGGGCAGTGGAGAAATGTTTGCTAAAGAAAGCAAGGTAGTGGAATAACAGTGAATGGAAGCCAAGGAAAGAGTTCTCTAAGGAGAGCGTGATCAGTGCTGACAAATGATAGTAAGTTCTCTAACAAGAAAATGACTTTGGTCGGTTTAGCCACAAGGAGGGTGCAAATGAACTAGGCTCAAGCCTATTCTAGGTGGGGCGGAGGGGGGGGGGGGACACCTGGCTGTCAGACTGTCATGGCCTGAGGAGTAAGTGAGTGAGAAAGCAGAAATGAGTATAAGGTGGTGAGTGGATGGGATAATGAATCTGAAGGAAGAGAGTTGAGATGACAGAAACAATAGTGTACAATAAAGATCATTAAGCTACCTAAATTTACCTACTTTGCAGAATGCTTAAAAGTGGGACAGTAGAGTAATTTCGGTAATAAATAAAAATCATACAAGACCTCTTTTTTTAGAGTAGGCTGTAGGAAAAGTAAAATATTCTAATCAGAATTAAAATGGTTAAAATTGAATCAAATAAATTGTTGAATTTTTTTCAACTCTAACTAGGAAACAAAACAATGTAAATTCCAATGATAAAGACATAAACCATTGCCACCCAACTTCAATTATTCTGTCCAAGATAGGTTTTTATATTACTGAACATAAAACCACAGTATTCTTTAATACCTAGCTCCAGGATGATTTGTTGAGGATTGGTTCTGCATTAGTAGTTTTCTTTTCTCTTTGTCTAGTTCAGCCAAGATTGCAACTCTATTTTTGTTTTGAAAACCTAAAAAAGAAAGGAGGGTTAGGAGAGGAGAGAGAGAAATAAGAAACATTTCAGAGCTATTGTATAAACCCAGGCCACCTAGACACCCAGAGAGCACCATCCTCTTCTCTTAACATGACAATGAACTCACTGGTAAGGGGTTTCTTCAGATGGTTACTGTACCCTACTGCCTGTTTCCCGGCAACTTTAACAGTACAACACATGGATATATGCGAAGTATAACAATGAGGGAGGAGTCAAAGACTTGGTTCCAAATGATTTTAACCACTAAGGGATAAGTAACAGCATTGCTTTTTAACAAAATCTCTGAGGCCCCAAATGCTGCAGGGACCAACCCTGCCCTGTTCAGTCAATCTCGGGCAGTGAAGATTTTCTTAGTTCTCAGACGTAGGCCCCTTTGTGCAGGCCTCTTTCAAGGGGGGAAAAAGCATTAGACATACTTAGATCAAAATGATAATTTCTTTTTCTCAACTGCTTTCATTCAAAATGACACAATCTTTCAAGGAACAAGTCACAGAACTGCAACTGAATGAAAAGCAATTCTGAGAAAGAAATGGAGCGTAACTGACAGGGCACACAAGGATGTGTGCTTTACCAAAACTTAACACTGGGCTTGGTTCTGAGCTCCAAACTTACTGAGATCTAGAGAAGGAGTCTTGGCCTAGAAGCAGTATTCAAAATGTTTTAAAAATCTGAATTAAATGCCAACATGTAAATGCTGAGAGAGTACATACAAAACATATACACTGAAGTTTGCAGCATTTTCAGGTAAGTCTCATACCACCCCACTCCATCCCGCCCAGGACGCGAATTGTTCCTTTGTCCAGGGCACTCATGCTGTACATGTAATAAGATGTTTTGAGAGGAAGAGAACACACTCATACAGCTTTTATTGTACTGTATTGTTATAGCTGTTCTAAGTTATCATGTTAATTTCTTACTGTGGCTAATTTATAAGGTGAACTTTATCATAGGTATTATATATAGGAAAACATGTCACATACATAGGGCTCAGTACTATCTGGGATTTTTCAGGCACCCAGGGGGTCTTGGAACATGTCCCCCACAAATAAGGGGAGACTACTGTATTTTACAAACCTCAGCTTTAGGCCTTTACTTCAACTAACACCAAAGCAACTGATGAACAATTCCCTTCATTCCATCAAGGCAATCTGTCAAAGGGGTTTGAAAATCAGTTGCTATATAAATAAAGGCAATAAAAAATAGTTTCTTGCCCTGGCTGGTGTAGCTCAGTGGATACTCAGGCCTGTGAACCAGAATATCGCGGTTCTACTCCCAGTCAGGGCACATGCCTGGGTTGCAGGCCAGTTCCCAGCAGGGGACACACAAGAGGCAACCATACATTGATATTTCTCTCCCTCTCTCCTTCCCTTCCCCTCTAAAGATAAATAAATAAAATCTTTAAAAAATATTTTTTAAAAATAGTTTCAATGATGAAATAATTTCTTAATTATCGAGACCTCTAATAATGGGGACCATCACAAGCCATAAATATCAACTCATCTTTACACAATTAGGATTTTTATGTAAACATAACAACCAGTGTCAGAGAACTTTTATTTTATGTATTAAATTAAATTTATTAAATTGCCTATATCTGACCATTTTTCTGCCTACAAAAATAACAACTGCATATAATTCACCAACTTTTTAAAAATTTAAATCACATGTCCTTCTTCTGGGCTTGGTTAAGAAGGAACAGCCTCCTTAAAATCCATGCCTGTTTGACAGTCAGAGCACAAGACAGCTACAGTCACTCCCTGCTGCCGTGAAAATGAAGTGTGAAAAGTAGGAACTATAGGCTCTAAATGAATACATGATTTCTAAATCAATACAGTTGCTGACTGCCAATGCTCTTAGTCCATGAAGGAAGGCTGTGTTATTGTCACTCCACTTGCCACCTAGGGGTTGGCCTGTTATCCCAGTAAACAAATAAATTACTATAAACAACCTGATAATATATTAGGTGGGAAATTTAGAATATGGGTATTACTGATTTTTATACCATAGAAAGTTCCCTAAAAGAGATGTAACACAAATTAAGGAAAGATTATTACAGAAGGATAGGTATATACCAGAATGTATTATGTAAAGGAATCCAAAAGTGAATTCTTTGTAAAGTGGAAAATGTTTCACCAGGGAAGTTGGTTCTCTTCCCTTTGTATACATGGTGTTGCAAATATTTAAGGCAAATCACACCACTAGCTACATTTTCAACTATAGGACAAGACTTTTTTCCTTTTTTCAGAAGAGGCTTATACATTTTCAGAAGAGAAGTATGTAACTACATCTTTTTAGATATTTAGAGAGACTATAAATATAAAATAGAAAATTCCTAAGAAGCAAATTAAAAAATCTGAGAATGTGTAAATTATATGATGAGCAAAAAAAGTCACCATGTTGGAAAGGACTGAAGTGCTGTTTACAGAAATATAAATTCCTCAAGATTAATTTGTTCACAAGAAAATACTTTAGTCCTGACTGGTGTGGTTAGTCGGTTGGAGTATCATCTGTAAACCAAAGGATCACAGGTTCAATTCCAGGTCAGGGCACATACCTCGGATGACTATTTGGTCCCCAGCTGGAGCACATGCAAGAAGCAACCGATCAGCGTTTCTCTCTCGCATCTATGTGCCCCCCACCCCCCATCTAAAATCAATAGGCACGTCCTCAGGTGAGGATAAAAGAAAATGTTTTATACCATCCTCCATTAAAAGGAGCTGGGGTTCTCAGAGAGTAGTAGTTCTGTGTCTTAGAGCAAGAAAATAATTAAGATGGGCCTGGAATATCTTATCAGAAAGCAAGATTTTTTTCAAAGGGTCAGGATAGCACTCAAAGATCAAAGAAGACAATTTGAGATTAGCCAGGCTGTCACAAATGGAACATTAAAGAGAATAATAATTACCGTTAAATGGAACAAATCAAATCTATGATACGCTATAAATTCATAAGATACAAAAAGGAAAGTTAAAGTACATAAAAAGACAGTTTTAAAAAAGGTTGACTATAAGTTACTATGTTAATAATTAAGTAAACATTTGGGTGTTTTGTTTCCCCTATAAGCACATGTCCACTTATAAAGTATAGCTGTGACCTTTTGTTTAGGTGCAGGAGGAATGGGTGGATATGGGGAACTGTAGCTAAGCTAAAAAGTTCCAGAAAAGCAAGTTATGCATCACTGGTACAAAGTGTTAATTCAGAGGCAGCACACCTTGGAACAAGCCTGAGGGGGTGAATCTGCTTTCCTTCTGGTTAAGGTAAGGTAAAGGTAAGGTAAGGTAAGACTTCTGTTTGGGTTGGAGGTGGCAAGCTCTCCCAGGAGCTCTACCTCCCGCTTCCTACACAGCACCCCGAAATCACAACTAAGAGCAGACAGAGTGGCCCCAGATCTACGTTCCCACCACTTCATCTGCAGGGTTTATAGTTTTTCCACAAGCATTTTGAGGTAATTATAAAATAACCAGAGAAGAATTCACCTGCTTTACTCAGAATTTCACCAGGTTTCTCTGTGTATCTGAAATCGGGTTAGACCAACCCAGCTGCCACCACGAGACCCCAGAACTTTAATGTCACCAAGAATGAGAGACTCTTAACACAGGAATGGTACTTGGGACAAATTCCAGTTTGATAATCTACCTTTACATACTGAAATTCTCAAAATGTTACTTCAATCACATAGTAAGTTTCTATACTACAGCGGATACTAAGAATATGAGACTTCAGTAACTGTCTGCCAAGAACTTACGAAACTCAGCAGTCCCGATTACTACTGCAGTGTAACAGAAGATGCCCGGAAAGAGGGCTTAATGAACACAATGGGATCCTGTCCTCTACACCACAGACATTAATATAACGCATGGATCAAGATTGTTTTCTTAGTCATTGTTCTTGCAGTTACCACTGTAAGATAATTATGGCACCTGACATTCAATCTCCAAAATAAGTAGTCCCTGTATACATTACCAGTACAGAGATAACTTGATACAGAGATTAAAGTGCCATACGTACAAATAATAATTTACAGTTCTCATTGAAGAGTATGGGAGTCTCTAGAACGTGCTACTGACTCCCTCTGCTGGTGGCCAATTGCAGCAGCTCCATGACACCAACAAACTGACAAAAGAGGAACAACAAAAGCCAAAGCGGCTTTGACTGTGCTTCACAGTGGATCTGACTAGGGATCAAAGGCAACACTGAAAATGACTGCATTTTATTGCAACTGCTAAAAAACAGAGTAACCGGCAAATGGTAAACTTCATTTGTGTTACAATGAAGAGATCATCTAAAATTTTATTTTCATTTGGACTGCACTGTGATTTTTTAGCGGCATATTTTCTTTTCAAAATAGACTTCTCTTAGTTTTCCTT
Organism: Sturnira hondurensis; assembly: GCF_014824575.4. NCBI lineage: Eukaryota > Metazoa > Chordata > Mammalia > Chiroptera > Phyllostomidae > Sturnira > Sturnira hondurensis. The sequence continues at coordinate 19,927,464 of NW_028095197.1, forward strand.
TCTGTTTAAATTATTTTTAATCTGAGTCCTTATAACTTGGAAAAAAAGAGATCAAAGACCATAGGGGAATGTTGACCCGTGAGTTGAGAGAACAGAACAGGGAGCCCAGCAATAAACAGCAGCTGGAAGCAGACAAGCATGGGCTTGTCCATTCAGCTGCTGCCCAGCACAAGGGAGGCATGAGTCTGAGCTGAGTAGAGCCAAGCTGACTGCTAGAAGAGAAATCACATTTCAGGGGAAAACAACAACATTCAGAGTCACTACCATGTATTAGAATATCCAGTATCCAATAATGAATCACTGAGTATGGTAAGAAAAAGGCAAAAGTGACCCATACTTAAAAAAAAAAAAAAGTGCAGTCAACAGAAACCAGCTCCGAGATGAACCAGATGATGCAATTAGCAGTGACAACAACCTGTATCCAGACTCTAAAAACCTTTAAAATAAAAAGCCCAGTTTTTAAAAAGCAGGCAAAAAATGTGAACAAACACTTCACAGCACAAGAGATTTCCAATGGCCAATGAGTATGTTAAAAAGTCGCTCAACATCTGTCATCAGGGAAATGCAAGTTAATACTACAATGAGATGTCACCTCACACCCCCCAAAAACGGCTCCAAAAACAGAGACAGCCAGTGCTGCGTGTGGAGCAGCCAGAATCCCCCCAGTTTGCTGGAGGGAACGGAAACGGTACAACCACTTTGGGAAAAGGTGTGCCGGTTTTTCATAAGGTTTACTATACACTGGGCTGCCCTATCCCTAGAAATTTATCCAAATGGCTACAAAAGGGCTTACAGCAAACATTCAGAGCAGCTGTATTCACACTGGCCAAAGCCTCCCCACAGGAGGATGAATAAATGAACTGGGGGACATTCATAGAGCAGAACTCCCTGCTAGAAAGAAAGGAACGACGGGTGCACGTGGCACGACGTGGGTCAATGTCCCGGACAGCAGAGGGAGTGCAAGAGGCCGAACACAAACGAGTGCCCACTTTATGGTTCCACGTGCATGGAGTTTAAGATAAGATGAAACTAAGATTTTTTTTTAAATCAGAAAAGATCAGAACAGAGATGAGTAATAAAAAAATATGGTGAGTTAAACAGGAGTTTCCTTCAAGTTTTGGGGTAGGAAACTACTTACAAAGTAGAACTTAATACTTTACAGAAATTAAATTTTACCTTTTAAACCTTACTTTTAAGTAAAAATGTCTTTAGGATGTGTCTACGTTGATTTGTTTTAGAGAGCTGGTGCAACACCGGTGAGATGTGTGTGAAAGGGTTCGGAGCAAATGAAGTACAGGTATGGATAGAGCTTAGTGACATTATAACTGCTTTAAGAAGTGTTCTGATTTCAAGTAAAAGAGCAAGAGAAAACGGATTTTAGAGGAGGACCTAAGGTTTATGATGTGAATAATCTTAACATATTAAAATATAGGATTAACAGCTATTAAAGATGTTATATGTCTGATACAATGTCGGACTTCTTCAAATACGGGGTCTTACTTTGCTGTTCGCTTTGTATTCTGGCTACAGTAACTGCCTAATGCCCAATTTTCTATTAAAATACATTTACTACATGAGGAAAACGTTCCCACTAATACAATCAGTCCCAGCATGCCATTACCTTGTCCCGAAGAGTTTGCTGCCATCTTCCTATTTCTGTGTTAACTGTTCAGTGGCAACTGCTCAGTACTTTACAATCACCTGTAAAAATGTACATCCATGAAAAAATGTACATCCATGAAAAAATGCACCATACTTTAATAATAAATTAGAACTTGTCAGGAACAGCTAGCCTTCCTACTAGAAACATTTGCACTTTGTTCATCTCTTCAGAAACACACTTCTGAAAAGAACACAGACTTAAATCACAAACAAACTCTGCAAGCTCCTCAAGTATTTAATTAGAGCAAGAAGGGTAAGTGTTTATTCTTGCAGATGTTGATGCAACTTTTGGCATTACTGTCTTTAATATATCATTAGGCTGTTTACCAAATACCACCACATGTATCAGTCGATAACATCAATACGGACACAGTGTTAGGAAGAAAAATGATTCACCTATGGTGCCTTTTGATTCACTTAAAAAATGTACCCAGTATATAAAGACTTCATCCGACTCAACACCAGGAAGACAAACAATCCAATTAAAAATGGGCCAAGGGTCTGAACAGACCCTTCTCCAAGGAGGACATACAGAGGGCCCAGAGACATATGAAAGGATGCTCAGCATCACTAGCCATCGGAGAGATACATGTGAAAACCACAATGAGGTACCACTTCACACTGGTCAGAATGGCCATCATAAACAAAGCAACAAACCAATGTTGGAGAGATTGTGGAGAAAAGGGAACCCTAGTGCACTGTTGGTGGGATGCAGACTGATGTAGCCACTAAAAAGAAAACAGTATGGAATTTCCTCAGAAAACTAAAAATGGAACTTCCTTTTGACCCAGCAATTCCACTGCTGGGATTATACCCTAAGAACCCTGAAACACCAATCCAAAAGAACCCATGCACCCCAATGTTCATAGCAGCACAATTTACAATAGTCAAGTGCTGAAAGCAGCCTAAGTCCCATCATAAATGAGCAGATTTAAAAAAACTGTGGTACGTTTGCACAATAGAACACTATGCAACAGAAAGAAAGAACTCTACGTTCCCGACAGCATGGATGGATCTGGAGAGCATTATGCTAAATGAAATGAGGCAGTTGTTGAAAGACAAAGACCATATGATCTCACCTACAGGAGGAATCTAATGAACAAAATAAACTAACATGCAAAATGGAACCACAGGTGTGAAAACACGGAGCACACTGACAGCGACCGGCGGGGCGAGGAGGGAAGGGGATAATGGAGGGAAAAGGACTAGACAAAGAACATGTATGAATGACCCACAGGCATGGACAACGGTGTCGGGGTTGACTGTGGGAGTGTGTGGGGGGGGTAAACTGGGCAGAGGAGGGCAAAGGTAGAAAAACTGGGACAACTGTAATAAAATAATAAAAGTTTTTTAAAAATGGGAAAAGAAACGTACCCAGCAAAAAGTGTGCACTGAAAGCTAAAAAGGAAACGAAGGGAGATCCCAAATAAGTAACACCCTAGTCCTGCCCTATGGGACCATATAATAGGTGGGAAAACACAGTCTCATTCAAGCAACCACACTAAAAAAGTTTTACAAACGCGCTCTTTAAAAGGCGTAAACACAGCTCTGGAAGCAGAGAGGAGCAGGTTCTCCTGGCGTGATGAGGGAGGCCTTCAGGGGAGCCGGGGAAAGCACTGGGACTAGCAAACGGACGTCGGTTTTGAACAAACTATGGTTAGGTATCTCCTGCAGATGAAGCACGGGGCTAGCGAAGCCGGGTTAAGAGGGCGCATCGGGTGAAGGTCAACGTCAGGGTCGTGAAAGGGCTGGAGCTGCACCCCAGAAGGGTCCCCGCAGGCGGGCGTGGATGGCAGGCGGGGCTGGGGCTGCGGCCGAGAGGAGGGAGCAGTGAGAAACTTTGGGAAGCGAGGAAAGCGGAGAGGCCAATGCCCAGTGGCACCAGAGACAACGACAGCAGGTCAGCACTGGAGCCACCCACCTCCGTGCCCCGGCGCCGCCAAGCGGCCCTACTTACCGTGTGTACGCGTGCGCGCCCCGGAGTGCCTCACTGTCGGATCGCGCTCTCCGAGGGGGCGCGACCACTTCAAGACCGGCAAACCTAGCCCAACGTGCGGCTCTACAACCTTCCCGCCCCCGCGGCACTTCCGCCTTCTATGACGTAACCCGGAGGAGCGGAAGTCCCGCCTCCCATCCGAATCAAATAGCTGCAGCTCTTGACGATTCGTATTTTACTGCAGCCTCCCTGCAGAGGCCAGTTTCCTACCGAAGAGTGACAGCCGAAGAGGCTCATGGGAGATGCAGGCTGCAATTTGAAGGCGGTGCCCGAGTGGGCGGGGCCAAAGACCTATCCGGCTGGCTCAACGAGGTAGGGGCGGGGCGGAGACTGACTGGGTCCCTAGCACCTTCTAGTTGTCCATTCCTCGAGGTCACCCTGGCTGGAGAGGAGCCACCACCAGGCTGCTGATTGATTCAGCGACTGCGTGAATACCCAGACTGGGACTGAGTCGCAGCTGCTCCCTGAACTCGGAGGGCGCGACTTCACAGGGTGCGGTCGCTTTCAAACTATAACACCTCCCTCGGGTTGCAGGTCCACACACACAAATCCCAGGAATATTTTTCATTTCTATAGTTTGCATAATTACACACATAAGAAAAGCGCTAAACTGGAAGTCGTTTTTAGTACTATTTAATAGCCTGTATTTAAGAAACGGGTGCGCTACATCTGAGAACCCTAAGTCGCTCCCAGTGGTTTCTGTCCTGATACCTGCTTCCGGCAACTAGATCTGTGCATTTCTATTAAAAGCTAACCTTAAGTTGATGTATGTCGCATCTTCTGTGCTCGTTCAACGGTTACGCATCTTTTCTAGAATATGTCCCTAATAATGGATATTTTCTCAACAGTAGATGTTTAGGATGTACTGTGTTGTGGCTCGTGGTTCCCTGACTAAAGCAATAACACTACCAGCATTTACTGAATGCTTTCTGCATGCTAGGTGTTTCCTGTGTGTCACCTCCTGGCTTGTCGTCCCTGATTTGTATGAGGCTAAGACACGTTGAGTTACCTACTACTCTATGTCAGGTAGCTGGAGGACTGGAGGTCTGCCATATACTAAAGCCCAGGTTCTAAAATCTCGCCTGTCACCTCTGCTTAGAAGGAAGGAATTCCTCTGAGACCAGCTCTTGCTGACTAATCTAGATATAAAGTGTAACTCATGAGTGTTTTGATAGTTATCCTGGGTCCCTTTTCATTGAAGGTGTTTTGATTACCGGAGTGACTAGGAAAATGACCGATAGGTATTTAACTGATAGAACCTTGGAGAACGTTTGGTTTTAAATTGCCCGACTAGACAATACAGAAACTAGAGCATTGAGAAAGCTCCAAACTAAGGCCCTACTGGCCATTCTGAACAACGTTTATTTAAGGAGAAAGGGGGAAAAAAGAGTTCTACCCCCCCAGATCATTTGCCATTTCCTGACAAGTTCAGCTTCCCAGGGTTGGGAGAACATTGTCAAAAGAAAGATAAATTGCTGCTAATCATTTTGTCCTTTACTGGGTAGAAGTTAGCCCTTGACCCCCTCTATCTTCTTCCCGAGAGATTTCGGAACTTCTGCCTCACAAGAATTTTAATATATTGGTTCATAGTCAGTTTACTTGAGTTCAAATCCCACCTCTGACATTTAATGATTGTGAGCTCTTGTTTAACTTTTTGGTGGTTCAGTTCTGTCATCTCTAAAAGGAGAATAAAAATAAATAAGTTAACACCTTACACCTATTAGATGGCTACTATTTTTAAAAAAATAAAATAAGTGTTGGTGAGGATGTGGAGAAAATGGAACTTTTGTGCATTCTTGGTAGGAATGTAAATGGTATAGGTGCTGAGGAAAACAGTGTGGTGGTTACTCCAAAAATTAAAAATAGAATTATCATATTCCAGCAATTCCACTTCTGGGTATGTATGTAACAGTGGAATATTATAACAGGGAATTGCAACCCACCCCACCACTCTGTTGACATTGCTGCTGTAAATGCTGACTCTGACTAATATGTAGCTTGTAGATGAACAGCGTGTTTGTATAAGAATCCTAGGAACTAACTTCAGAAGATACAGACTGTGGACTTCAAGCATCTCAGCTCTGAGAGATGTGCTGACCTTCGGCCACGGAGCCAGGATGACATGGAGCCGGGATGGATAAACTGGGATGAGGCACACCGGACCATCACTCTCCTCATCGGAATGGACTGGGCTCATCTGCATGTAGAGCACTTTTCAACCCCCTCCTTCGATCTCTTTGTTCTTCTGTTTCCCTCTCTCTCCTTTTAAAAACCTCTGTCTGCACTGAGATGTGGAGATGGGCTTTGAGAAGTGAGTCCCCGGTCTCCCCAGGAGATGGGCTTTGTGACATGAGTCCCCCATCTTCGAGGTGGCTGGCACCTGAAAATAAACATCAGCACCTGCCTCTCAGGGATTGGCTTTCACAGTGGCAAGCAGCCAGACCTGCATTTGGTTACACATACTTGCAAAAACTGAAATCAGGGCCTTGAAGAGATATGTGTTCATACACCCATGTTCATAGCAGCACTATTCACAATACCCAGGAAGTGGAAGCAAACCAAGTGTTGGTTGACAGATGAATGGATATACAAAATATAGCATGTGTGTGTGTATGTGTATAATTAAATATTATTCAGCCTTAAAAAAGGATATTCTGATAGATACTATAGCATGCATGAACCTTGAGGACATTATGCTAAGTGACATAAGCTAACCACAAAAAAGACAAATACTGTGTTTGACTCAGTGACTTATAAGAAACATGCATTTTTCATTTAGATTGGTCTTCACCACAATTCTTGGCTCACAACTCAGGAAATCCTTGGGATTTCCCAAGGCTTGAGAGTAACAAAGGTGTCTTTTGTTTTGTGAATGAGGTGGCTTTTGGAAAGCACCACAGGCTGAGGAGTGGTGGCCAGTGGAGCCAGCCCAGTGATTATAGGGTGGGAACATTCAGTCCCACCCCTGACCTCCTGGGATGGGCAGGGGCTGGAGATGGAATTCAGTCCCCAACAGCCAATGATTTAATCAGCTGTGCTAGCGCAGTGAAGCCTCCACAAAGACCCAAGGGTGTTGCGAGAGCTTCCAAGTCGGGGAGCCAGAAGGCTTCCCTGTGCTACGGTGACGGGCCCCACGCTCCATGAGGACAGAAGCTCCTTTGTTTGGGACCTCCCCCTATGTATCTCTCCATCTGGCTCCTTATTTGTCTCCTTTAATATTCTTTGTAGAAAACCAGTACTCTAGTGAATAAGCAGATTTTTCTTGAGTTCTGAGTCATTCTAGCAAATTAATCGAACCCAAGTAAGGGTCGTTGGAACCTCCGGTCTGTAGCCACTTGGTCAGAGGCACCGGTAACCTGGGCTGTGCCTCGCATCTGAAGTGTGTGTGTGTGTTGGGGGAAGTGTGTGTGTTCCTTAACATGTGGAATCTGATGCTGTCTCTGAGTAGATAGTGTCAGAATTGAGTTGAATTCTTTGTTCCTTGCTAGCGTCTGAGAATAACTTGTTGGTATGGGGTAACCAACCCCCACATTGGAATTGGGTCCAGGAACTCTATTTACTATGTGATTCCTTTCATACGAAGTACTTAGAATAGTGAAAATAATAGAGATGGAAAGCAGATTGATAGTTGCCAGGAGCTGGGGGCAGGGGAGAATGGAGAAGTATTTAACGGGCATAGACTTTCAGTTTTACAAAATGAAGAGAGTTCTGGGGATAGATGGTGGTGATAATGGCAGCAACTATGAAAGGTCTGTGTTGTACAGGATATCTTGGTACTTGGTCAATAGGTCATAACTCCCACATATCTACTAGGGGGAAGTCCAGGATATAAGAAATGCATGTTATAGTCCCATGGCTCTATTAAATGATGAGGAAACTCAACGTAGCAGTGTGTGAAGTACTCCATCCTGAAACTGTTGTGACTATTATAGACCTTCAATATCAAAGTAGAGTTGACAATAGTCCCTGTTTTCCAACGGAAGCCACCCTAATCCTCTTTTGCCATTCTGTGATAAAATTACTTATGGGAAATGCATTAGGCTAGACAGCCTTTAAAATCAAGGGTGTAGAAATTTGAGACAATTACTGTATCAGCTATCTATTGCTTGTAACAAATCACCCCAAAACTTGTTGGCTTAAAATAACAGCTATGTACTCTCTTACAGTTTCTGAGGGGCCGCAATCTAGGCAGTGTAGCTGGCTTAGGGTCTGTTGTGAGGTTGTAGTCGAGATGCCACCTGGGGCTGTATGGTCACTGAAGCTCAACTAGGTGGAAGGATGTGCTTGCAAAACTCACTCAGAGTGGCCAATGGCAGGAGGCTTCAGTTCCTCACCACACAGGCCTCTCCACGGGGTTGCTCATGACATGGCAACTCACTGCCAGAGCAAGTGACACAAGGGTGCAAAAGAGGGGCCAAGCTAGGAGTCACAGTGTCTTTTATAACCTGAGTTCGGAAGTGACATACCCAGTGCCTCTGCCATATACTGTTGATCACGCAGACCAACCTTGACACAGTGTGGAAGGAGACTACTAAACAGAATACCGTGGACTGGGGGTCTTATACACAACAGAATTTTATTTCTTACAATCCTGGAGGCCAGGAAGTCCATAACCAAGGTGCCAGGGTGATGGGACTCCAGTGGGCCTGAAAGTTGGGCAGGGTAGAGCCTCCAGGAATCTTGAGGGAGAGGCACACAGTGTGAGCCAGGCTGATGGAGTCTCAGACAGGGCGCCTGCTTGCTGGCTCTGTTGGGAGTGGGCTAAGAAAAAGAAAAATGGTCTCTGGCAGCACTTCTGTCTGGGAGAAAGCTGCCTCCCAGCTCTCACCTGCATGCCAGACCTGGTGAGAGGGATTTTGCTCAATCCCTCCACCCCCTGACTCCCCTCGCCCACTAGCTGTCATCTGTTCTCCATCCATGAATCTGTCTCTGTTTTGCTTATTAGTTCAGCTTGTTCATTAGATTCCATATAGGAGTGAAATCGTATGGTACTTGTCTTTCTCTGACTGGCTTACTTCACTTAGCATAATGATTTCTAGGTCAAAAAGAAGAAAATTCTCAACTTTAGCTTTTCTTGTGCAGCAGGCTTAATACAGGTAAACATACATGTAGTCAGGTAAGTGTACGCCTACCTGGGCCCACCTGAGCCTTTGTGGGACCTGGGGCAGGCTCCCATTCCATACGTTCAAGCATTTGAGAGTTCTAAATCAAGATAACAAACATGTGTAAAGCTATGGTTTGGTTTCTCCCTGTATGCCTCTGGCACCTTTAGAGATAAAGCCAAATTTATCTCTAGATGTAAAGATCAAATTGGCTTTATTCAAGGATTCTTGGATCAGGTGGCATCCCCTCCAGGGAACAGAAAGGAGCACCGAAGAACTACACAAGAGGGAAGGCTTTTAAATGCAGACGGAGGTGGGATGCGGAAGCTCTGAAGAAAAAAATGGATTATTTCTGGCAAGGTCACCTCCCTTTGGGGGAGAAAAAGGGTCTATAAAGTGGATCGCTTCACTGGTGCTGACCAAGAAATTTCAGACCGACCCGGTAAGCTTACACTCCTAGGGGAGGTTGAAACTGCAGATAAGTTAGGCGTTCGGNACAAGAGGGAAGGCTTTTAAATGCAGACGGAGGTGGGATGCGGAAGCTCTGAAGAAAAAAATGGATTATTTCTGGCAAGGTCACCTCCCTTTGGGGGAGAAAAAGGGTCTATAAAGTGGATCACTTCACTGGTGCTGACCAAGAAATTTCAGACCGACCCGGTAAGCTTACACTCCTAGGGGAGGTTGAAACTGCAGATAAGTTAGGCGTTCGGTTTCGGTTTGGTGATACAGGCTTAGCACAAGCGACTCCATTTGGGGGCTATTGTTTCCAACACATGAGTGAAAATTATTTGCCACATGACTCTAGATGCTGCTTTAAGGGATGGTAGAAATCGCATTGTAAGAGATCGTTTAGAATAAAATTAAAATGTAAACTAATATTCTGTGATAGTGATTTATCCTATGCATCCCCATTTCAGTGTCTTAATATGATACATAAAATAGGTGATTCGTTTTTGAATCTAAGCGTCACTTAAATGATTTAACTGGCTATTTCAGTTGTGTCCTTGTTAGAGGACATGTTTTATTCAAATTGAAATTAATAAAAAATTGTCCAAGAACTATAATTATGTAACAAAGTTTGTCCAATTGGACATTACTATTGCTAAATTAACTACAAGGAGGCTATTAGACTGAGGTGGTTCTCACACTGCTGCCGCAGCTCTCATAAGAGAAACAAAGTCAAAGCCTGCAAAAACCTCAAAGTTTATGAAATCAAAACCTAAGGACAACCAATCACAAACAGCCAACTAGGCTTTAAGCTATAACCAATCAGTAATCTCCTCACTTTACTCCTACCTTTTCTCTATAAAGTCTGTCCCCAGCTGCTGTTGGAGAGCTCTCCTAACCACTCCGTTTGGTGCTGCCCAATTGGAATTGATTTTTGCTCAAATAAATACGTAAAAATTTTAATATGTCTCAGTTTACCTTTTAACGCTGTCATTGGAACACAGTTTATGTGCTACATCTTATAATCTTATAATAATATAAATATTACTTTGCTGTTAGGCAAGAAAAAGAAATTTTATAAGCTGTTTATGTATTGATTTTATTAGTCATATCAAATATCAACAGACCACCTAGACATGCAAAATAATAGAGTAAGTTGTCTTTGATATTCAGCCAACTTTCAGTCATTCCAAAGCCATAGCTTTACACATGTTTGTTATCTTGATTTAGAACTCTCAAATGCTTGAACGTATGGAATGGGAGCCTGCCCCAGGTCCCACAAAGGCTCAGGTGGGCCCAGGTAGGCGTACACTTACCTGACTACGTGTATGTTTACCTGTATTAAGCCTGCTGCACAAGAAAAGCTAAAGTTGAGAATTTTCTTCTTTTTGACCTAGAAATCATTATGCTAAGTGAAGTAAGCCAGTCAGAGAAAGACAAGTACCATACGATTTCACTCCTATATGGAATCTAATGAACAAGCTGAACTAATAAGCAAAACAGAGACAGATTCATGGATGGAGAACAGATGACAGCTAGTGCGCGAGGGGAGTCAGGGGTGGAGGAATTGAGCAAAAAGGAAAAAGGACTCATGAACATGGACAACAGTGTGGCCCTTGCTGGGGACAGGAGAGTCTAAGGTGACTAAATAGTAATGGGAAAAATATAATAAAGGTTAAAAAAATAAAATTAGAGTTGAAATGTTTGATAGTTTCTTGGTCTCAAATGTAAATATAGGAACTGACATCTATTTTACATCTATTTTGACAAAACAGAGGTCATCCAGATGATTCGGCATATGCTCTGTTATATTTTATAGTCAGAATGTACTCAGAATAGTAAGAAAACTTTAAAGATCATCATCAAAATACAGATTCTGAGAACATACCAGTTCCAGTTAAAAATACACATTACAGCCCTGGCTGGTGCGGCTCAGTGGATTGAGCACTGGCCTGTAAACCAAGAGGCTGCCAGTTCAATTCCCAGTCAGGGCATGTGCCTGGGTTGCAGGCCAGGTCCCCAGTAGGGGGGCATGTGAGAGGCAACCACACACTGATGTTTCTCTCCCTCTCTTTCTCCCTCCCTTCCCCTCTCTCTAAAAGTAAAAGTAAATAAAATCTTTTAAAAATACATATTATACGTAAAGTTAACAGCAAAGGACATAATTCTGAAGCATAAAAAATTCTACTAAAGTTGAAAAATTTTCCTAAAATGTAAATAGTTCTGTAGTGCACCTCAAACTCTGTGACACAAATGCAACCTTGCTTGTTAACACAGGTCTCACATCTGATCAAAGTGAGGGGGACACACTGGGACACAGAGCAGTGTGTGTGTGAGGTGGAAGAGGGGGCGACATGGCTATAAAACGGGGAAGTCTAGGACTGTGCCCGGGACGTCTGCTTGCTGTTATTGAGTAGCATATAAATTTAATTAGAAACAGAAAGTGATGCCTGTTATAAGAGGTTTTTTTTTTTTTTTTTTTTTAGTGCCATGCACTGCCATTTGGGGTGCAAAGGGAATTTCTTAATGTTCTCTTTATATCAGTATGGGAGTGGAGAAAGGCAAGCTAGAGCTTGGCTGACACAAATAACAATGCTTAGCCCTTATTGTTTGTGTCAGAAGTAGGAAAAGAAGTAGGGGGTATTGTAAATGTTTAACTCAGGCGTTTCATATGTTTCGATTTAAATTCTTTTCTCATTAGAATGTTTAAATTACAAAAGAAGTGAATGCTCGCTGTAATGTGTGAAAGTAAACAACAGGAAGTTGTGGAAAGAAAATGTTAATTTGATCTGTCCCTACCTGCCCTGCTGCCCCCTCACCCCGGGTTAAATCCCTTAACGCTCTGGTCCTATCCTAGCATGCAGGTTCCTATTCTTGTATAAACATACACACGTACACATTCATTCGTATACAGTGATCCCGCCTGGCATCACTCGACCTTTTAATTGACTTCTCACAGACCTCCCAATGCATAAAGCTCTAATTCATTGTTTATTGCTGCATAATATAGTATGTACGTACTCTATTTGTTCAACCTTTCCCCTCGTGGTGTATGTGTAGGTTGTTTCCACTCTCTTTGCCTCTACAAACAATACTGCCACCAACACCTCTGTACATGTATCCTTTGGTACCAGTGATTTTATTTCGGTAGCACCGCACCTGTGTGCTGACACTGTGTGAGCACCGGGTTCCCTGTCCCCTCACTGGCGGTGATGTGGAGGTGGATTTCATGGGAAGCTGATGAAGCTTATGTTTCGACGACCTTTACTTGAACATGTATTCCTACCCTCCCAATCCCCCAACCCTGCTCCCAAGGCCTGGAGAGAAGTCTTGGCAATGTAATCACAAGGGTCATTATTTTTGCAATCTTTGAAAAAGTAAGTTTATCTATCTGCAACCAGTTAAGACAACCGTGCCTTTCCGCTCTGCATTGCCTGGTGTTCACACTTCCCCTTGGGTTGGATGGCCTTGGAGTGGTGGCAGGGGTTTTTGAAAGTTGAGTTGGGATGTATCTATTTCAGTTTAGTGGGGCGCATGCAGCAGGTTCACTGTGGCTTCTGTGCCTAGTGGGGTTCTTGCTAGACATCCCAATGTAGAAATAGCTTCCATGGATCCTCCTCAGACACAGGGCCAGAGGGCATGTCGTGACATGAACTTGTCTTACGATGCCTGGCACCAGTTGTATAGGGATCTAGAGGGGACACGAAGTTTGAAATGTGTGGAGCCAGAAGCTTGTCTGTAGACACTTGTTCCCATCACCAGAGTTGTCGAACTGTAAGCTAATGGCTCCATTCTCACCGATTCGCAGACAAAACCAAAAGTTCTCTCCTATTAAGACAGTCCTGGATAAAGCAGTGTAAACCATTATAAACTCCACAGAAATGTTTTTTTTTCTTTTGAGTGGAACTTAACTCAGAATAAGAATTTCTGGGTTTATAGGCTAAAAGTCTGTAGCATTTGTACAGACAGCAGGTATGTTTGGTGGCAAGCCACATATTTTATGCCTGCCGACATATCAGATTCAATGTGGAGTTGAAAGAAACTTCTTTAAACCATCAATAATAAAAAAATTCAATCAACCCTGCTAAAAGAAAGACTTCACTGTCTTTCTGTTCTCTCTATAAAAACAGTATTATAAAACTGTTGTCTAATGAACAGGTTCTTAGAGATGATGCTTCTAAACAATGTGAAAAATAGGCCCTGGCTGGTGTAGCTCAGTGGATTGAGCGCAGGCCTGCGAACCACACGATCGCGGTTCGATTCCCGGTCAGGGCACGTGCCTGGGTTGCAGGCCAGTTCCCAGCAGGGGACTCAGGAGAGGCAACCATACATTGATACTTCTCTCCTTTCCTTCCCCTCTAAAGATAAATAAATAAAAAAATCTAAAAAAAAGTACATACATTATAAAATAAATAAAAAAATAAACAATGTGAAAAATAGTATTGCATAGGTGTGTCAGGCAGTTAAAAAGTTTTGTGATATTTGTGATGCTTATCAGTTTCATACAAATTATAGTTCTTGTGATTTATTTTCTGATTCTAAATAAGTATTCACCTTTGGACCAACTTTTATATTTAAAAAGTTGGATTCTTTTTTCTTGAAAATGGCTCCTAAATTGTTTAAATTTGAGGAGTCTTAAAGAGTGAATCCTCACCTGATTCTAATTTATTGGTCTTTCAGAGTTTGCCAGTAGGGTAAACAAAACTTGTCTCTTTCTGCTTTTGTTGACATTTCGTGGATCAAACATTTTTTTCCACATACACAGGGTCCAACACAAACGAAAGAAATCCCGTGCCCTTTAGCTAGTGTCCTTAATTCCTCATCACAATTTGTCATTTGATATGTGGTATTTATTTATTTATCTTCAGAGGGGAAGGAGAGAGGGAGAGAAACATCAATGTATGGTTGCCTTTCGTGCGTTCCCTGCTGGGAGTTGGCCTGCAGGGAACTGGCCTGCAACCCAGGCATGTGCCCTGGCTGGGAATCGAACCACGATCCTCTGGTTCGCAGGCCCGCGCTCAATCCACTGAGCTACACCAGCCAGGGCTGATATGTGGTATTTTAATACCAAGTTTCCCTAGTCCTCCTATGGTCAAGTATCTCTATATTTTGTTTTTCAGCTTCTAGGTTTCCAGTGTCCAGTGTGGTTTAAAGTCTCCTCTCTCTCTAAGATTATTTAAATATTCTGCTCGTGTTTTATTTTTACATTTACATCTTCATCTGGAATGTATTCTCAGTTTTTTCCTAGCCTTTAATTAAAGGCCCTCCCACTTCTTAAGCAGATCTCGAGAAGAAATCATTATACTTACTGAGGGAGAAGTTTCTCTTTCAGCAAACTTGGGGTGGGGGTGGGGGATGAACCCTGAGGGCCAGGCCCAAAGTGCAGGAGCAAGGAGGAGGAGCGCGCCCAAAGGCAGAGAACTGCTCAGCTACCTGTGCAGTCGCTGCAGGGCATGTGATGTACGCTCAGGTGATGCTTGAGACCTACCCCAACCAGATCACTTTTTCTTTCAAACGGCATTGAAAATGGGGTCCTAACAGCAGTGGTCAGAAAGGGACCAAACTGGGCTTAGCACTGTGCTTCCAGAGACTACAGTATGAAAAACGGGGTGACAGAGAGGAGTGACCCCAGTGAGGAAACCTGGCAGACACCACCTGGACCATGAAAGCGAGGCCACCGGCATGATGACTGATCATGCTGATAGTATGTGCCATCAATAGGATGGGATGAGAATGGCCCTTCACCTCTGCGGTCTAACCATGAGAAGAACACCAGACACACCCAGACCGAGGGGCCTGCTGTGAAAGGGCCTGATCAATCCTGTTCAAAACGGTCAAGGTCATCCTAAACATGGAAAGTCTGACAGACAGCCACACACCAGAGGGGAAGAGGCATGCCTGCAAAACATAATGAGGTCCCCTGGATGAGATTCTGGGACAGAAAAAGAACGTCAGGGAAAAACGAGTGAAAGCCAATGAAGTATACAGTTTAGCTCATAGCAATGCACCAGCGCAGGCTCCTTAGTTGTGACGGATGTGCCACAGTGATCTAGGATGTTGCAACAGGAGACACCGGGGGAGGAGTAGGTGGGGACTCTGTTGTATCTTTTGTATCTTTGCCAGTTTTCTGTAAATCTAAAAGAAGTCTAAAATAAACAGATTACATTAGGAGGGAGGGGAAGATACTTTTGCTGGCCATGTTCTTCCTGGGGGAGCATCACGTAGGCCAAGAAAGCCCCCTGCCTTCTGACAATAAGAGTCTCTACAGCCTGGTGCTTAATTTGAACAAATTATGTGCGTGGGTCAGAAAGGAATCTGGGGAAGGCAAGGAATTTCATTTCCCCTGTCCGAATCCCACCCCCCCGCCCCCGCCCTCATTAGCTCAGAGAAGCCTTCCAGATGCTCTGGCTCCGGCTGTCCTGGCCACTCTGTGTGTCCCAGCCCCAGAAGCACAATGGCTCACAGTGGCACCACCCTCTCCCTCCCGCCGCAAGGTGCTGCTCAGGACCACCAGGAGGCTGGTTTTGTGGACCAGGTGTTCTTGTTCTGGGACCCTGGCTCTTTTCTTCACTGTTGACACTTGATTGGCCACCGTGCCCCCCCGCCCCACCCCGCCCCGCCTTGCTTTAGTGACCAATTCAGAGCCTTTGCCCTGTTTTTCTTTTTTAATCTTGGCTCCTCACTCAACTCTGCAGTCTCTTGATTTCTGTACCACCTGAAGCTGCAGGTGAAAGAGATTCTTTCCACTGTCTCTCACTGCCCGGCTGGCCCAAGGCCCCCTGGGTGTGTCATTTGGAAGGAGTGGGCAGTGTGGAGCTTCTCTTATCCAAGTGATGGAACGCCATCAGCAGCAATATCTGTACTGTAGGAAAAATACAGGAGCTACCAGATGAGAGCAGCCTTTAAAAAATACTGTTCTCTTCTATAAGTAGTTACACTAATATATCAAATTATGATTTTGCACCCTATGTTCCACTTTGTAAAGGGAGCAGTGACATGATCTAGTTTCTGGTGTCTCTTCTGTTTCCTGATTCCCCAGGTGGTACTGGCCCTGTATCTATGTAGCAACACCCCAGGGCGTTCTGGGTAGTACTGGGGCGGAGGGATGGACTGAAGTCGGCAAGGCAGACCTGAATCTGAGGCCATACAGAAGTCCCGTGGTTGAGACTTCCGCCAAGATGGAGGCATTGGTGGAAACACTGTGCCTTCTCCCACAACCAAGTTTGAATACAACAAAGGTTTGAAGAACAAAGACACACCCAAAGACCAGAAAATTGAATTATACGGAAGTCCGACAACTACGAACCGTTCAACGGGGACGGTAAGAGGGATGGAGCTAGCAGCGGAGCTGGGTTGGGCAGGACAGATCCCCCGACCTAGATGCGCAGGCAGCCCGGAACCAGTTGGGGTGTGGGGCAGACTGACCGTGGTCACACATTCGCGCACAGTGAGACGGACCACACGGGCCCTAGGGGGTGAACCCAGTGGTGGAGGGCTGACGGCGGTGGCACACTCGAATGCAGTGGAACGAAACGAGTGGGCCCAGTGACGGTGGCGGCTGCGGTGGCGGGTGGCAGATGGGATGCCATTGTTCCTCTTTGACCCCACTCCCACATACAACGTCACAACCCAGCGACTGAGTTGCCCTGCTCTAGTGAACACCTTAGGGCTCCGATCCTGATACCTAACAGGCACGAACAGCCCAAAAGATGGCGCAAGAAGAACTCAAAGTCCCAGAGCCAATAACTCTCAGCGACCAAGAAATTGCCAGCCTCTCAGAAGCACAATTCAAGACACTGTTTATCAGGATGCTCACAGAACTGGTAGACTTTAGTCACAAATTAGAGGAACATATGAAGGCTAAACTAACTGAAATGAAGGGAGATTCCAGGAAACCAATAGCGATGGAAAGGAAACTGGGACTCAAATCAATGGAATGGACCAGAAGGAAGAACAAAACATCTGACCAGAAAGGAATGACGAAATGAGAATTCAAAAAAATGAGGAGAGGCTTAGGAACCTCCAGGACATCTTTAAACGTTCCAACATCTGGATTATAGGGGTACCAGAAGGGGGAAAGAAACAGCCACGAGTGGAACCCTTATTTGAACAAATAATAAAGGAGAACTTCCCCAGTCTGGCAAAGGAAATAGACTTCCAGGAAATCCAGGAAGCTCAGAGAGTCCCAAAGAAGTTGGACCCAAGAAGGAACACACCAAGGCACATCATAATTACATTAGCCAAGACCAAAATGAAGGAGAGAATCCTAGAAGCAGCAAG